>NC_079200.1:73532343-73787343 GCF_029499605.1 Hyla sarda | reverse complement strand
AATGGGTTATTCTTTTATCACAAATATTTCTTTAAAAAAAAGGAAATGTACAACTATCTAACAGAAGGTGGCAGTCATTAACATAGTCCATATCCTCAGAGAACGTGGGGTTGAAAGTCAAACGCAACCCACAGGGTGTAATTTTCTCTCTCAGATATAGTTCCAAAAAGTCTCCTCCTCTTTGAGTTGATTTTCCATCCAGAGTATGGAAGAGGGATAGCATTACCTGGGTTTCTAGGACATCAGAGTACCTGTGTGAGGATGTTGGTCCTGATGGCGGGAGTTTTCCAATGTTCCCAATGTGAGTCTGGAGAGGAGTTGGTCCCGCAGGCTCATGCGATTCGCATAGTAATCAATTGTCAGCAATTCAGATGCAGCTCTGTTAGAAATCAATTTGAACCGGCCCACACAAAAAAATGGGCCGTTATGCAGCTAGGAGATAGGGGGGGGGAAATAGTGTGCTCCTAGTGATGGAAAGGCAAAACAGAATAATGTAGGGGCCTTACCCGGAGGTGTTGCGCTGAGGGCACAACACCTACAGTGACTTGTGGAAGCAAATTTACAGGATAGCCGCCAAGGGGAACTCCCGGAGATGATGTCAGTCGGTCCGGTGTAGATACATGGCTGTGGAAAAAGGAAAGATGTTGTAGTCTTTGTCATATACCGGTAGTATTCATAACTATTCCAGTCATATAGTTTCCATAATATTCCTACATACAATTACTCACACCCCCCTTCTCTAGTACTCTTGGTTCCCACACCCAGCTTTGCGCTTTCTTTATTAAATTATGAAAATCCAGCCGTACACGATCCGGGAGTAAGGTATAAAGTGGTTACAATAGATGTTTTCCAGCTAACAGCAGTTACTTCTACTGCTGTTTCACAATTTCCATCCACTTACCGACATGATTATCCACTTCATTCATCAAATTACGTCACCTCCAAGTGTATTAATCTCAGGAGTGTGCATCCGCTTCCATCTGGATTAATATCTCACACTGGTTATGGTGGTAGATTCTATATACTGCCGATCCAGTTGTCTTCTGTCAAAATGTTGCTTTACTATTGTAATTTGGCCTCTGCTGCCCTCTACTGGACACAAATCAAATAGCACCTTAAACTATGAAAAAGCTGGATGTCTGACTGCGGAACTTCAAAAGCTTTCATCTAGTTGACTTTAGTTTCTTTTTTTCTTTTATTTTATATACCAGGCGTTCTATTCATTAAATTTTTGTTATTGGAACTGGGCCACTGCTGCCATTTACTGGCCACAAAGTAAATAGCACTTTTAAACTGTGAAAATGCAGGATGATTAAAGGAGAACTCCGGAATAGGAAAATTATCGTCCATACTGCCGGCAGTTAAAAAATAAAAAATAAACAGGTACATGCTTTCCTTCGCTCCTCCGGTAACCGGCTCCGGCCTCCGCCGCGATCCTCTTCCTGTGTTCGGCGAGTCATACTGCACTCAGCCAATCACTGGCCGTAGCGAATTCCCGATTCGGCCGGCGATAGGCTGAGCGGCAGTGTGAGAACGCTTCAAGACACACGGTTCTTCACTACACCGGGACCTGCTGCTGGGGCCGAAAACGTCACACTGCCGCTCAGCCTATCGCCGGCCGAGTCGGGACTTCGCTGTGGCTGGTGATTGGCTGAGTGCAGTATGACTCTCTGACCACTGGAAACCAGGAAGAGGATCGCGGCGGAGGCCGGAGCCGGTTACCGGAGGAGCGAAGGAAAGTATGTACCTGTATTGTTTGTTATTTTTTTTTCCTGCCGGCAGTATGGACAATAATTTTCCTATTCCTTAGTTCTCTCTTAATTGCCGATTGGTATTGCCTTGAATTGTTTTTTTTTGCATTTTTTAAACACATCAGGTGTTTTTATGTATGTATTTTTTTAATGAATGGATTTTTACCATTGATTTTATATATATTTTTTCTGCACATGTCACTTTCAACCAGTTTGTTTACCTGCCGTTTTGCACACGGCAACTCTCCTTTTTTACCCGGAAGTGTTCATTAGGTTACGTATATAATCTATTGTTTTGAAGTACAGTATGCCTGATGAAGATCCCAGTTCGGGATCAAAACAATAAAGTGTGTGTGTGTGTGTGTGTGTGTCTGTTTTGTGTATATATATCTTGACCAGCGCCTTCATTCGGGGGGTAACATCTTTCCTTTTTCTCCTCCCAGTCTCTTGGCTTTCTGGGTCTCCTTTTCAACACGGAAGCTACCAGTGTTAGTCTTCCGTTGGAAAAGTGACGCTGGAGGGTGTCCGTCGCCTACGGCGCCCCTATCTTGTCCCAATTCGCTTCTGCATGGAGGTACTGGGACATATGGTGGCGGTCCCTTTAGCCCAGTTTTGCTGTCTTCCTCTTCAGCTGGCAATCTTGGCCCGATGGAACAAGTCGCCGTCTACTCTTTATCGACGGATTCTTCTGCCCCCCCCCCCCCCCCCATGCCATCTTTCTTTGCCTCCTCCACTAGGAGATTCTCCTACAGGGTCGTCCAGTTCATGTCCAATCGGACAACGCCACGGCTGTGGCATATATCAATCGGCAGGGTGGCACACGGAGTCGCTCAGCGATGTAGGTCTCAAAAATTCTGCTCTGGGCCGAGACTCTGGTTCCTGCCCTGTCAGCAATCCACATTCAGGGTGTGGATAATTGGGAAGCGTACTTTCTCAGCCACTCCTCCGCAGATCCAGGGGAGTGGTCTTTCCATCCTTACCTATTTCCGCCCCTCCCTCTCCTGCCCATGGTTCTGAGGAAACTCAAGGTGGAGGGTGTTCCAGCCGTTTTGGTGGCTCCAGACTGGCCCAGGCACGCGTGGTACACCGACGTAATTCGGCTGGTTGCTGACGTACCACTGTGTCTTCCAGTTCGCCCTGATCTGCTCTCCCAGGGTCCTCTCTGCCACCCCAGCTTACTGTCGCTGCATTTGTCGGTGTAGCAGTTGAAACCATGGTTTTGAGAGCTCGGGGGTTTTCTTCCGGGGTGACTCACACCATGCTTCAGGCTCGAAAGCATTCCTCCGCTAGGAATACCACCGCACTTGGCGGGCTTATTTCTGGTAGTGTGAGGCTTGGTCCATCTCCCCGGTTGTTTTCTCCTTTCTGCGCCTTCTTGCTTTTTTATAATCCAGTCTGGATCAGCGCTTGGCACTCGGCTCTCTTAAAAGGTCAAGTGTCAGCTCTTCTTTTTCAGTGGCCGTTGGCTTCCAATTCTCACATCTGCACCTTCCTGCGGGGCGTGGCTCATGCGGCGCCTTTCGGGTCTCCCACTCCTCCTTGGGATCTCAACCTGGTGCTTAGTGCTTTGAGGGAGGCTCCATTCAAACCTCTTCAGGATGCCTCTCCGCATCCTTTCATGGAGTGTCTCTTTCCTCATCGCGATTGCCTCGATGAGGAGGGTCTCCGAGCTGGCGGTTCTTTCCTGTCGCTCCCCCTTTGGTCCTTCATCAAGACAAGGTGGTTTTTCGCCCCCCTCACTTCTTGCCCAAGGTGGTTTCCCCCTTTCACATGAACGAAGAAATTATTCTTCCTTCATTTTGTCCGGCTCTGTCCAACGCTAAGGAGCATTCCCTACATAATCTGGATGTTGTTCGAGCGGTCCGGATCTATTATTCAGTCTCCTCCTCCTTTTGGCAGGGTGACAATCATAAAGGGAAGGTCCCACCTTTTTCGGGTGACTGTGCATTCCGCGCGTTTCTTTGGGGCTTCTTGGGCGCTCAGCAATAGGGCTTCGGCCTTGCAAGCCTGTAAGGCGGCCACCTTGTCTTCCTTGCACACATTCACTAAATTCTACCTGGTGCACACCTTTGTGTCAGCTGATGTTGGTTTGAGTCACAAAGTGTTGCAGGCGGCAGTGGCTCAGTCTTCTGCCTGATTCTGAGTTGGGTATTTTTCCCGCCCCGGGACTGCTTTGGTGCATCCCATGGTCTGTCCCCCAATGGAGCCGACCGAGAAAAATAGATTTCTTATGCTTTCCGTAAAATCTTTCTCGGCGGATCCATTGGGGGGGGACAGCACCCACCCGTTGTGTTTTTTGCCATGGTTCGGTTGTCTGTCCGAGGGATTGTTTTCGGTTCATTTTTTGTCGGGTTCCCTTGGACACCTGCTGGTTTTTCTCTTTTGGTCCTCTCCTACTGCTTTGGGACTAAACTGACTAGCTCTGGGTCTGTAGGCGTGGTATATCCTGCCAGGAGGGAATGACTGTCTTCTTGTATGCCTAGTGGCAGCAAGATATACCCACAGTCTCTGTGTATGCCAATGGATCCTCTGAGAAAAAGATTTTACGGTAAGCATAAACTTTTTTTTTTTTTCTTGGCATTAACCCCCGGGGACCGAGCCCATTTTGACCCTAAGGACAAGTGCATTTTTTGCAATTCTGACCACTGTCACTTTAAGCATTATTAACGCTGGGATGCTTGTACTTATGAATTTTCGATTCTGTGTTGGTTTTTTCATGACCTATTCTACTTTGTTAGTGGTAAATTTACGTCGATACTTGCATCAATTCTTGGTGAAAAATTCCAAAATTTCATGAAAATTTTTAAAAATATTTTGCATTTTTCTAACTTCGAAGCACTCTGCTTGTAAGGAAAATAGACATACCAAATTATATATTGATACACATACAATATGTCTACTTTGTTTGCATCATAAAGTTGACGTGTTTTTTACTTTTTGAAGACATCAGAGGGCTTCAAAGTATAGCAGCAATTTTTCAAGTAAATTTCAAAATCTGAATTTTTCAGCGACCAGTTCAGTTTTGAAGTGAATTTGAGGGTCTTTGTTAGAAATACCCCATTGTGAAAACTGCACCCCTCAACGTATTCAAAATGACATTTTGAAAGTTTAACCCTTTTAGGTGTTTCACAGGAAGAGCAGCAAAGTAAAGTTGAAAAGTTAAAATCTTCATTTTTTTACACTAACGTTCTTGTAGACCCATATTTTTTATTTTTACAAGGGGTAAAAGGAGAAAAAGCCCCCAAAATATGTAACCCAATTTCTCATAAGTAAGGAAATGCCTCATGTGGATGTAAAGTGATTTGTGGGTGCACTATAGGGCTCAGAAGGGAAGAAGCGACAATGGGATTTTTGAGAGCGAATTTTGCTGAAATGTTTTTTTGGGGGGGCATGTCGCATTTAGGAAGCCCCTATGTGCCAGAACAGCGAAAAACACCCCACATGGCACACTATTTGGGAAACTACACCCCTCAAGGAATGTAACAAGGGGTTAAGTGAGCATTTACACCCCACATGCGTTTGACAGATCTTTGTAACAGTGGGCTGTGCAAATGAAAAATGTAATTTTTTATTTTCACGGACCACTGTTTCAAAAATCTGTCAGTCACCTGTGGGGTGTTAAGGCTCACTATACCCCTTGTTACGTTCCGCGAGGGGTGTAGTTTCCAAAATGGGGTCATGTGAATAATTATTTATTATTATTATTTTTTTTTGCGTTTGTCAGAACCACTGTAAAATCAGCCACCGCTGTGCAAATCACCAATTTAGGCCTCAAATGTACATGGTGCGCTCTCACACCTGAGCCATGTTGTGCGCCCGCAGAGCATTTAACGCCCACATATGGGGTATTTCCGTGCTTGGGAGAAATTGTGTTACAAATTTTGGGGTCTTTAATTCCTTTTACCTCTTATGAAAATGGAAATTATGGGGGGGGGGAACACCAGCATGTTAGTGTAAAAAAATGACTTATTTTTTTTTTTTTTTTTTTTTTAACACCAACATGCTGGTGTAGACCCCAACTTTACCTTTTTATAAGGGGTAAAAGCCCCCAAAATTTGTAGCACAATTTCTCCCAAGTACGGAAATACCCCATATGTGGCTCTAAACTGTTGCCTTGAAATACGACAGGGCTCTAAAGTGAGAGCGCCATGCGCATTTGAGGCCTAAATTAGGGATTTTCATAGGGGTGTACCCGGATGCAAGCGTTACACTTGCCGCCTCCACCAAAAATACTGTACGTCAGTTTTCCCCAAACAGTGCTGCCAGCTGTTGCAAAACTCCCAACATGCCAGGACCGTCAATGGCTGTCCGGCAATACTGGGAGATGTTATTTTGCAACAGCGGGAGAAAAACTGATAAGAGGTTTTAAATTTTTATCGGGGGGGGGGGGGGGGGGGGTAGGGATGGACAGTGTAAGGGTGTATATGTAGTGTGTTACTCTTTTTATTTAGAGCTTGTGTTTTTAGGGTACACTCACACGGATGGGGGTTTACAGTGAGTTTCCCGCTGCAATGGACAATTTGCATCTCAAACTTGAAGCAGGAAACTTGCTGTAAACCCCCGCCCATGTGAATGTACCCTGTACATTAACGTTGGGGGCAAAACTACAACTCCCAGCATGCACGGACAGGCCTATTATATCAGAGAGACCCCTTTAGATACCCAACGCGTTTCATTTCTCAGAACTTCATCAGGGGTCATTCAAAATAAGAGGTAATAAGACACACAAAAAGAAGGTATGTATAGGTGTCAGAACTAGTAAAATACTTGCAGCACAAAGCCCCATCAATTTACATAACGTATATTTAAAGATATTGTAGCAGCTGTGTAATACCGTACTTAATACAAAACCCTGGCAGGAATGATAACCTGCTAATGGACAATGCCGGTTATACAGGGAGAAAGAACAAGAGACCCCCTATCCACAGCACATGATGTATCGCAGAGGAGGGGATCACACATAGGCGATGATACAAGGCTGCAAGGTTGGAGCGGGGTGCCACACAAAGCTCTGCAGTGGCAGAGCACCCGTACGATGCCGGGAGCTGTAGTTATGCAACAGCTAGAGGCACATTGGTTGGGATTGGGAAACACTGAGTCAGGTAAAAGACTACCGCATTGTTTCCGCCCCACTGTTTGTTTCCTAACTCAGTGTTTCCCAACCCATGTGCCTCCAGCTGTTGTAAAACTACAACACCCAGCATGCATGGTCTGTCAGTGCATGCTGGGAGTTAGTTTTGCAACAGCTGGAGGCACACGGGTTGGGAAACACTGAGTTAGGAAAACTTCTACTCAAAGCATGCCCAGACAGTCCAGGCATGCTGGGAGTTGTAGTTCTGCAACATCTGAAGGGCCAGATGTTGCCGAACTAAAACTCCTAGCATGCCTGGGCAGTCTCTGCATGCTTTGAATTGACATCTGGAGCGCTACAGTCTTGACACCACTTTATAGTGGTCTCCAAACAGTGACCTTCCAGATGTTGCAAAACTACAACTCCCAGCAAGCCTGGACAGTCTGGGCATGCTGAGTTGTAGTTTTGCAACATCTGGAAGGACTGTGGTCTCCAGATGTTGCAAAACTACCATTCCCAGCATGCCTTGACAGCCAAAGGCTGTCTGGGCATGCTGTGTGTCGTAGTTTTGAAACTCCCAGAATCAGCAGTGAAGATCACTTTACAGCAATCTTCACAGCTGCATCTGAAACCACCGCCGCCACTTGCCTGCAACTCCTGTCAGCCGCCGGTGTCCACCGCGCTGTGATCTGAGGTAACTGCCGTTGGTCCCCGCCGCACAATCGCCGCCATCTTTCCCTCGCTCTGCCCCGACATCCGGGGGCAGGCAGAGCGGGGGAAATGAACTTTCACCCCGGCCCCTGCCTTGCGATTCGCCGGTCAGTTCTGATCGGCCAATCGCAGGTGATAGGAGGAGGTGGCATCCTGTCACCTTGCTCCTATCCTTTAGGATGAGCGGGGCTGTCTCTGACAGCTCCGAACATCCCTATTTTCTGCGGATGTGCATGGTCTGGCGGTGAGCTAGCTCCTTGTTTTCTATTGTTTCATTGTAAGTCAGTGTTGTGTTTGAAGCCTCAGATACAGCCACAGTAACAATATGTACGTCGCAATGCAACCTCATTCACATTTATCATTGCCCAAGTCTAAGTCCATATCTCTCCCATTCGTATCTCTCAGGTGATGATGAATGAGACTGCACAACAGAATATGGAGAACCATCCTGTCATCCGCACGCTGTATGACCATGTTGATGAAGTCACATGTTTGGCATTCCACCCCACTGAGCAGATTCTGGCCTCTGGCTCCAAAGACTACACCCTGAAACTCTTCGACTACTCTAAACCATCCGCCAAGAGAGCATTCAAGTACATCCAGGTGATTTCCCCCCAAATATCCCTCATGTCATCTTCTTATATGACTTTCTTCCCAAACTAACCCTTAAAGGGGTACTACTGTGCTGACAAGTTATCCCCTATCTAAAGGATAGGGGATAAGTTGCCTGATCGCGCGGGGTCCCGCCGCTGGGGACCCCCGCAATCTCTCACGCAGCACCTGTGGGTGTTTTTGACTGTCAGAATCACTGTAACTGTCAACCGCCTCTGTGCAGATCACCAATTTAGGCCTCAAATGTATATGGTGCATGCTCACTCCTGAGCCCTGTTGTGCGCTCGCAGAGCACTTTGCATCCACATGCTCAGAGTACGGAAATACCCCATATGTGGCACTAAACTGTTGACTTGAAATACGACAGGTCTCTGGAGTGAGAGCGCCATGCGCATTTGAGGCCTAGATTAGGGATTTGCATTGGGGTGGACCCGGATGGAAGCATTCCACTTGCCTTTGCCACCAATACCCTACAGCAGTGTTTCCCAAACAGGTTGCCTCCAGTTGTTGCAAAACTTCCAGCATGCCTGGAACAGTCAAAGGCTGTCCAACAATACTGGGAGTTGTTGTTTTGCAACAGCTGGAGGCTCCATTTTGAAAACTGTGCCGTACTTGATGTTTATTTTTATTGGGGGGGGGGGGGGGGTCACTGTGTAGGGGTATGTGTATATGTAGTGTTTTACCCCTTTATTTTGTGTAGTGTAGTGTTTTTAGGGTACATTCACATGGGCAGGTTTACAGCGAGTTTTCCGCTGGGAGTTTGAGCTTCAGTGGAAAATTTGCCACATCTCAAACTTGCAGTGGCAAACCTACTGTAAACCCACCCGTGTGAATGTATCCTGTATCCTCCATGCATGCTGGGAGTTCTAGTTTTCCAACAGCTGAAGGCACACGGGTTCTCAGTGTTTTCCCACTAGTGTGCCTCATCTGTTGCAAAACTACAACTCCCAGCATGCACTGACAGCCGAAGGGCTGGGAGTTGTAGTTAGAGATGAGCGAACTTACAGTAAATTCAATTCGTCACGAACTTCTCGGCTCGGCAGTTGATGACTTATCCTGCATAAATTAGTTCAGCTTTCAGGTGCTCCCGTGGGCTGAAAAAGGTGGATACGGTCCTAGGAGACTCTTTCCTAGGACTGTATCCACCTTTTGCAGCCCACCACAGCACCTGAAAGCTGAACTAATTTATGCAGGATAAGTCATCAACTGCCGAGCCGAGAAGTTCGTGACGAATCGAATTTACTGTAAGTTCGCTCATCTCTAGTTGTAGTTATGAAACAGCTGGAGGGGTACTGTGTAATGGTCTCGAAACTGTGGTCCTCCAGATGTTGCAAAACTACAACTCCCATGCTGGGAGTTGTAGTTTTGTAACATCTGGAAGGCCACAGTGTGAGCTCGCACTGCCACTGCATTGCCGTGGAATGAGATTTGCCATAGAATGAGATGGTCCGCCTCCATCTTGTCACGTGACATATTTAAACGTCACGCATCGATGCGCACAGCAGTGTCAGTTTGGCTATCACAGGGAGAGGATCTCCTCTCCCTGTGATAGCTGAAGCTGCACGGAGCTCTCATGGCGTCTGTGGCCCGACAGAAGTTCACACATGTACGCAGCTCATACGGCTGGCTCATATACATTTACTCTATTACATGTACTGTTGATCCACAGCGCTATCGGGATCCCGATGCCCGATGGCGCTGTCATCAGTGTGCGTCCCTGCGAGCGCCCCACGCCCGCAGCTCTACTCCCCGTCCCGTTAACGCTCAGGGAGCGGGGAACAGAAAGTAGAGAATCGGGCGCAGGTAAAGTAGTACTGCGCATGCGCAGCACTACGCGAATAACTTAACCTGCGCCCGATGCTCTACTTTCTGTTCCCCGCTCCCTGAGCGTTAACGGGACGGGGAGTAGAGCTGCGGGCGTGGGGCGCTCGCAGGGACGCACACTGATGACAGCGCCATCGGGATCCCTATAGCGCTGTGGATCAACAGTAAATGTATATGAGCCAGCCGTATGAGCTGCGTACATGTGTGAACTTCTGTCGGGCCATGAGAGCTCCGTGCAGCTTCAGCTATCACAGGGAGAGAAGATCCTCTCCCTGTGATAGCCAAACTGACACTGCTGTGCGCATCGATGCGTGACGTTTAAATATGTCACGAGACAAGAGTGAGCCAATAGGATGTGATGGAGGCGGACCATCTCATTCTATGGCAAATCTCATTCCACGGCAATGCACCGCCACTGATCGCTGCATGCCTCCTACCGCCGCTGATCTCTCCCGCTGCCCACAACTCTTGCCGGTTCCTGCTGCTCTGCCTGGACCACCAGTGGTGGGCAGAGCGGGGGAGCTGACCTTTGAACCCCGGCCCCATCGGCTATTGGCCGCTCGCTTGCGACTGACCAATGGCAGGAGATAGGAGGAGGTGGCACCCCTGCCAACTCACTCCTATCCTTCAGCATGATCGGGGCTGTACAGAGCTCATGTGGACCCCCCCCCCCCTCCCATTTTGGAAACTACACCCCTCACGAAATGTAGTAAGGGATGCACGGTCAATGATGTGCACGTAAAAAAAAAATTCCAAAGTCCAAAATTGCGTTTTTTTTGGTCACTTTGTATACCCTAAAAAAAATTATAACAAGCGATCAAAAAGTTCCATCAAACAAAAATGTTACCGATAAAAACTTCATATCACAGCGCAAAAAATACATCCCTGTATATGGAAAAATAATAGTTATAGGGGACAGAAGATGACAATTTTAAACATACTAATTTTGGTGCATGTAGTTTCCTATAAAACCTATATAAATTAGGTATCCATGTAACCATATGGACCTACAGAATAAAGATATGGTATCATTTGTACCAAAAAGTGCACTGCATAGAATCAGAACCCCCCCCCCCAAAGTTTCAAAATGTTTTTTTTTTTTTTTTTTTTTTTTTTTTTTTTACTTGTTTCGCAGTAAATTTTGTGGTGAAATTAGGTCATTATAAAGTACAATTCGTTGACTCAAAAAAAAGCCCTTCTTATATGGGTCTGTATGTGTAAAAATGTAAAGCATTATGATTTTTAGAACGTGATGTGGGAAAAACCCTGCGTCCTTAAGGGGTTGAAGCATGGAGGAGACGTTAGTGTGCTACAATTGGCCGTCATGAAACTCTTGATGTTAACAAAAGTTTTCAATCCCTGATCAACAGGGAATCTTACTGGATTTTAAAGATTTTGGATGTTTAAGACATTGACCCCAGAAGGGCTTAATGAGGTTATAGAAGGGACTACTGTTTGATTACTTCTGGAACACCTTACTAGCAGCACCTATTATCCTCCGCAGGTTGGAGTGGTATTGGAATCCTTATTGTCATGTCCTCTAAACTGATACGTTGCACAGCAAATAGAGCGCATAAAGACTGTACGGAGTGTTGTACTGATAAATCAAAATAACAAACAACGTAGAAAAATCTGTTCACTGATCCTTTAGTTACACGTCGCCTCTGTCCTAAATGATACAGAGGAAAGAAACCCTCGCTGTTTGTGGAATTAAATAAAGATCTGTTTTTATTATGGAAGATAACAAGCGCTGGCTATAGTCTATTGCTAAAGGTTTACCACAAACGTGTGGAAATCTATGCATTTTGAACCTCTTAAAAACTGCCGTGAGTAACGAATCCTCTTTATTGAGGTAGGTTGTCTTTATTTCATTCCATAAATTAGTTAGCAATTCTTAAAGATCTCTGTATTATAACTTAGGATAACTGTGCTAGATTAATGTTTACCCTAACATCTAACCAACAAAAACCTGAGTGTGAAAATAGCATAATATTGTCCTCTGTGTAATTCTCCAGGAAGCAGAAATGCTGCGCTCCATCTCTTTCCACCCGTCAGGAGACTTCATCATAGTGGGCACTCAGCACCCCACGCTGCGCCTCTATGACGTCAATACCTTCCAGTGTTTTGTATCCTGTAATCCACAAGACCAGCACACAGATGCCATCTGCTCGGTCAACTACAACCCGTCTGCCAACACCTACGTTACTTGCAGCAAAGACGGCAGCATCAAACTGTGGGACGGCGTCTCCAACCGTTGCATCACCACCTATGAGAAGGCACATGACGGGGCCGAAGTCTGCTCTGCAATCTTCTCCAAAAACTCTAAATACATTCTGTCCAACGGCAAGGACTCTGTGGCCAAGCTGTGGGAGATCTCCACTGGCCGCATGCTGGTCAAGTACACAGGTAAGGCAAAGTTAAAGGGGTATCCACACCTCCATGAAATTATGGCATTTCACTAGGATCCCTGGTGATTGAACATGCCATCATGAGGTGAGTACCACTTAGGTCAAACCTGTCTGTAGATGTAAGACAACTGGCTGTAGTAGTTGCCCTCCATTATTGCATTAGCTGTTCTACAAACTCAACTACTCCAACACCCCCTTTAGCCCTTAGTTTATTACATTTTATAGTATCTTACAGAAGTGTGAGTTCACACCAGAGACCTTGTAACACTGAGTCACAGACTGGAGAGGGAAAATGAGCCCAATTTGACATTTCTGGCCATATATAGACCAATATATGGCGGGTTAATACTCAAGGTCAATTCCTATAGGTCACCTAGGTGACCCAAAAATAACCCAATTTCCCATATATTCCCAAAACTTTATTATTAACTCATAATTAAGCACAATTTGGTTTAAAAACCCAGTGTTTTTCCGCTCCTGAGGTATTAGATGCTATACAGCACTCTCAACATTCCTGATCGGGGTACACCTGCAGTGTGTGCAACCAATGCAGGAGCTAACACTGATGTTTAAAATCAAAGCTCAGCCCCCCTCAACATGTTTCGCTGCTGAACGCAGCTTTGTCAAGAGGTTAGTGGGTTGTGCTTAATTATGAGTTAATAATAAAGTTTTGAGAATATGAGAAATTGGGTTATTTTTGGGTCACCTAGGTGACCTATAGGAATTCAATTTGACATTTCCACTTATGAGTGTACCCACTGTGTGGTGAGTTATTTTGAGGAAACACAAAATTAATGGGGTACTCTGCGCCTAGGGGAAAATATTTCAGGCGTTCTGAACACTGAATCCTTGGGCTTCGGTGTTTGTAACATCACGCCCCCTCCATCCATGTCTATAGGAGGGGACGTGATGGTTGTATACTAGCCATCACACCCCCTCCCATAGATATGAATGCAGGGGGCGTGATGTCACGCTCACGGAACCCCCAGACTTAAGTTTGTTGAACGCCGCGAATAAGATGTCTAGGGATGGAGTGCCCCTTTAAACACTTATACAGGCTGTGCTCTCATTACTTTACATTGTAGTAGAGTGTCACGTCTTCAGTGTTGTCACATGAAAAGATAGAATAACATATTTACAAACGTGAGGGGGTGTGCTCACTTATGTGAAATAAAATATTAACTCCTGCATGAAACTCGCTGGGTACTATACAGTTGCCTTGTTCCCAGCGTGGACCTGCATGCATTAGCCTTACACTTTATTTCATTTTACCCCACAGCATTTTTATTTCTTCAGCAATGTTCACAGTTTGATATTAAATAGATATATTGTAATAGTTCAGACCTCTTTGCACTGTGATAGCAACTATAGCCAAGATCATTTATAGTGATGCTTATGTCCCTTTTTATGTTATTTATTTCCACTAGGGGACTTGTATAAGCGATTATTTGATCACAGTACACTGAAATAATATAGCATTGTAGTCTCCTGTTTAATCAGTGCTTTCCTAGTACAGTTTGCCTTCAAGTGATTGCCTGCTGCCCCTAGCGAGAAACAACTGGCATCAGACTGACTTCCAATCTAAGGGGCAAACAGTGGGTGTCAGATCCTGAGTCTGCTTCTTACACCCTTCCCAATGTTTTCATATAAGTGGTGTCCAAACTGCGGGCCTCCAGATGTTGCAAAACTACAACTCCCAGCATGCCCGGACAGCCGTTGGCTGTCCGGTCATTCTGGGAGTTGTAGTTTTGCACCATCTGGAGGGCCACAGTTTGGACACTACTGTACTAGTAGATCAGATGTTAAGTGGTTGCATCGGATAAACACGTGGCTGCTTTCTTACAAGAAAAGTGCTACACTGTCCACCGGTTGTATGTTTTACTGCAACTCTGTCCCATTCACTTTAATACAGCCTAGCACATGGCCTTAACAGCTCTCGTGATGTACAGAACTCCTGGTCTGTCATCGTGTTGTAGGTTTAAAGGGGTACTCAGGGGACTTTAAGAAAAATAAAAATGCCCCAAAGCTACCACAATACCTGTTCTGTGTCCTCTGTAGTTATTCATGTGGTCTTGGCAGCTCCTGTGGCCCCTGCGAAGTCAGTGCAGTTCTGTGTAATGGCTGCCAGCCAATTACTTTCACTATCTGTGTGCATGTACACTCTGCAGCTTACACACTGTGTACAGGTCTTTTCAGCCTTCCTCCAGCAATAAATCATGTTATGCTTTGAATAGCAGCAGTAAGTGATAAGATCTACAGCTTCCCTCACAGCACATAGAGAGGGGAGCTGTAACGCCAGGAATCAGGTGGTACTTGTCTCTGTGTAAACCCCTCACTGACATAGCCCCCACCCTCCTGTCACAACACAGTAGTTTGCTGGAGGACGTTTCCCTCACATTTCCTGCATGTAAGTGACAACTGAAAGAGGAAAACTGCTGTATATAGCTAATGAATGATATTCAGACAAATACATAGGTTGGTGAGAGGGAAAGGATGGACTATAGGTCCCTGGAGTATCCTTTTTTAATGCTTTAATTTTCAGTTTATTGCCAGTGGGGGGCAGAGCATAGCTTTTGCTGATGCAAGTATCAGGTGGTAGATTGGCCCACTGTAACATGCCCCTTCTCTATGTTTAGGTGCTGGGCTCAGCGGAAGACAGGTGCACAGGACCCAGGCTGTATTCAACCACACAGAAGACTATGTCCTGCTCCCTGACGAACGGACGATTAGCTTGTGCTGCTGGGACTCCCGAACAGCTGAGCGACGTAACCTTCTGTCCCTTGGACACAACAATATTGTCCGCTGCATTGTCCACTCTCCCACCAACCCTGGATTTATGACCTGTAGCGATGACTTCCGTGCCCGGTTCTGGTACCGAAGGTCAACCACAGACTAAAGAAACCAATCCCAGAACAATTGATGGGAAAAGAACTAATGCAGGTGTAGTTCCTTAATGTAGAGAGCAGCGATGCCTCCAGCTCTCCCCTGCCACAGCTTTATCTAAGAAAGGATTTTTTTTCCATGAATTTTCTTAACTCTGATCTCCAGGATCATCCAGAAACAAACAAAATGCACAAGGAGTGTGGGATACTGGAGATATCGTAATGAACCTCTGTGTACTGATGAATTGTATTGTACACAGAGTTTTCCACCCACCACACTACCAGGCTGGGACGATGTTACATGATCTGTACAATTGTTTGATGTTTCATGATATTGCTGTTTATTTCCTTCCCTCTTTTTTTTTTTTTTTTTCCCCCCCCTCTCTCCTTCCCCTTAAAATAGATTCTTCTCAAACCTGTTCAGGGAGCATTTTGACCTCTTGCGGCCTGGTAATCCCAGGGTCGAGAACTTTTTTTTCCCCTGTACAGCGTCATTACTAGCCACTGTGCCAAACAAATTGCATTGGGCTGTTACAGGAGCTCTACCCTTTGTTTTTATACATTCTAGAACTCTAAGTACCAGTGCATTAATGGGCAGAGCATGACACAGGGATTTAGAGAACACCATAGTCAGGCTCCGATCCCTCTGGCAATGTTCTAGGCATTACATAGGTCATAGGGATTACATAACCTGTGGCTCTTGAGCAGTTGTAAAACTACACCTCCCACCACCACATATGTTGTAAAACTACAACTCCCAATCATTCCCTGGCAGCTGCAGAGTCCCTGTTTCGGGAACATTGGCATAAAATATCAATTTTTCCTGAACCCTTCTTTTAAAGGAGTTGTCCAGAAAAAGAAACAACCTGTAAATGGTGTTGAATGGTAGTAATAATAAAAAAAAAGTACTAATGTTGTACTGCATAGATTTCTCCATATCAGCTCTGCTCTCTCCCTTGTAGCTGTGACATTACTTCACAATCAGAGCATGGTTTCCCAAACACCCCTCCCCTCCTTGTCTTCTCAGGAAGAGACCGTTTATGTGAAAAAGATTTTAGAGCTGCCTTTCTTAGCCACAATAGTTTCATTTGGGGTCATTGCTGTCTTATCTGAAAATGTTTTAATGCTGCCTTAAAATCTAATGAACAGTAATGAGCTCCCCTCTTCACATAAATGGTTTTACCCTGAGCAAACTGCTTTCAGAGACTGTGGCATGATGTCACAGCCACAAGTTAGACAGCTCTGCTGATATACAGGGGCCATTTCTATGGATACACCTTTAATAAAATGGGAATGGTTGGTGATATTAACTTCCTGTTTGTGGCACATTAGTATATGTGAGGGGGGGGGGAGGGGACTTTTCAAGATGGGTGGTGACCATGGTGGCCATTTTGAAGTTGGCCATTTTGAATCCAACTTTTGTTTTTTCAATAGGAAGAGGGTCATGTGACACATCAAACTTATTGGGAATTTCACAAGAAAAATAATGATGTGCTTGGTTATAACGTAACTTTATTCTTTCATGAGTTATTTACAAGTTTCTGACCACTTATAAAATGTGTTCAATGTGCTGCCCATTGTGTTGGATTGTCAATGCAACCCTCTTCTCCCACTCTTCACACACTGATAGCAACACCGCAGGAGAAATGCTAGCACAGGCTTCCAGTATCCGTATACACTGCTATATACTACTATATACACCACAGGAGAAATGCTAGCACAGGCTTCCAGTATCCGTAGTTTCAGGTGCTGCACATCTCCTATCTTCACAGCATAGACAATTGCCTTCAGATGACCCCAAAGATAAAAGTCGAAGGCAGTCAGATCAGGAGACCTTAGGGGCCATTCAACTGGCCCACGACGACCAATCCACTTTCCAGGAAACTGTTCATCTAGGAATGCTCGGACCTGATACCCATAATGTGGTGGTTTCACCATCTTGCTGGAAAAACTCAGGGAACGTGCCAGCTTCAGTGCATAAAGAGGGAAACACATCATCATGTAGCAATTTCACATATCCAGTGGCCTTGAGGTTTCCATTGATGAAGAATGGCCCCACTATCTTTGTACCTCATATACCACACCATACCATCAATGTTTGTGTTCCAACAGTCTTGGAGGGATCTATCCAATGTGAGTTAGTGTCAGACCAATAGCGGTGGCTTTGTTTGTTAAAGGGATAGTCCAGTGGTGAAAATCTTATCCCCTATCTTAAGGATAGGGGATAAGTTTGAAATCGCGGGGGGTCCGACCGCTGGGGCCCCCTGCGATCTCTCTGTACGGGGGCCAGGCTCTCCGGCCAGATAGCGGGTGTCTACCTCCGCACGAAGCGGCGGCCAACACTCCCCCTCAATACATCTCTATGGCAGAGCCGGAGATTGCCGAAGGCAGCGCTTGGGCTCTGCCATAGAGTTGTATTGAGGGGGCGTGTCGGCCGCCGCTTCGTGTGGGGGTCGACACGCTCCCTTCGCGCGATCGCAGGGGGCCCCATCCTTAGGATAGGGGATAAGTTGTTCACCACTGGACTACTCCTTTTAACTTCACCATTCACATAAACGTTTGCCTCATCACTGAACAAAATCTTCTGCGTAAACTGAGGGTCCTGTTCCAATTTTTGTTTTGCCCATTCTGCAGCACCTGAAACTACGGATACTGGAAGCCTGTGCTAGCATTTCTCCTGCGGTGTATATAGTAGTATATAGCAGTGTATACGGATACTGGAAGCCTGTGTTAGCATTTCTCCTGCGGTGTTGCTATCAGTGTGTGAAGAGTGGGAGAAGAGGGTTGCATTGACAATCCAACACAATTGGCAGCACATTGGACACATTTTATAAGTGGTCAGAAACTTGTAAATAACTCTTGAAAGAATAAAGTTACGTTAAAACCAAGCACATCATTGTTTTTGTTGTGAAATTCCCAAAAAGTTTGGTGTCACATGCCCCTCTTCCTATTGAAAAAAAAAAACAATAGTTGAATTCAAAATGGCCGCCATGGTCACCACCCATCTTGAATATTTCCCCCCTCACATATACTAATGTGCCACAAACAGGAAGTTAATATCACCAACCATTCCCATTTTATTAAGATGTATCCATATAAATGGCCTACCCTGTAGATCATCTATGCACTATGGCTAAAAACATTATATTAGTAAGTTGCTTTATTATACTTTTTATTATCATACATAGTTTGTTTCACTGGACAACTCCTTTAAGTTTAACTTGGGATGTTCCTGAGCAGCAAATTCAATCTCATGATTACCAGATGTCACTTTCTTGAGTAGGAACCATAACATAGCTGCATCTTTTTACTGTACAAAAATTATTCATTAATTTGAGGCCACAAGCTTTTGTATCAACAAAAATTCTAAATATTTTTTGATTTTTTTTTTTTAAATAAATAAAATAGTGAAACAGTACATATGAAAGTGTAATAATGGTTGTAGATGAAGGCGCCGCCCTGCTGGATGCTGCATATCATCTTAGTGGCAGATTGCTGCACACTAGTGAGGCAGGTAGCTCCGTTCACAGTGCCTAATTTTATTTACTTATTTGTGACACTTGTACATCTTTCTTTTTTTTTAATGCTGACACCTCCTAATAGGTGAACTTGTGGGGTTAATCCAGTGTGGTCTGCAATGATAGCAAAATGCAGTAACAGCTGAAGCCTGGACCTTAGGGAGTGACATTCCTATATGAGTGCTATAGCCATAAAGCCATTGTCACTGGATCAGTTTCAGTATAAATCCAGTGTTTGGAGCGGCTTGGAGCAAGGCCTGGTCATGGGCGTTAGACTAGCAAGGCCAGGATTTCATTTAACAACCTTGTGGGGGTTTTCTCATTTAGCAGTGTGGAGAGTAAATGGAGAATGGTGGATCAAGGTAAAACTGGCCAAGAAACATCTTGTCACCCAAAGAGGTGAGAGGATGATGTCCGGAATTGTTCTGATAAACAGGCAGTGCAGTCAGGAAACTGCAGCCAAGTACAACATTGGTGCCCAAATCCACAACTCGTTGATTTATTTTTTATTTGGCTAGTCTATTACACAGATGACCAGCTCCAGTGTTTAAAGAAATCAGACAGTCCATTGGGCAAAGAAAAAAAAA
This sequence comes from Hyla sarda, assembly GCF_029499605.1. Lineage (NCBI taxonomy): Eukaryota > Metazoa > Chordata > Amphibia > Anura > Hylidae > Hyla > Hyla sarda. The sequence goes on along the minus strand of NC_079200.1, from coordinate 73,767,979 downwards.
AAGTAAAACTGAGCATTGGAGAAACATGGCCTGGTCAGATGGATAGAGAAGCACCAGCCTGATAGAGGGGTGAGAAGTTGGCACAAGCAGAATCAATCGATGACCCCCTCTTTCCAGTTGTGACCAGTTCAGGTTGTTAAGGTGATGTTATGGTGTGTGGAATGTTTTCTGGGCACACCCTGGCTCCTCTGATACCTGTACATGGATGTTTAGACAGGCTCATCTAAGCATTGTTGATGACCAAGTTTATCCCTTCATGGCAACTGTTTCCACTGTGGCAGAAGTAGACGGTCAGCAGGACAACGCACCGTCCACAAGTGTTGTGTAGTCATAGGTTGGTTCTAGGAACGTGACCTTGTGTTTTCATTACTTTCTAGAACTTTACAGTCGCCAGATTTTGATCTCTGGAACAAGGTAGAACAGGTTGTTAGGAGTAGGAGTAGAGATATGCAAGCCATTCCAGGCAAATCTGGCCTTGGTCAGAACTTTGGGGAAATACAGGGAGATTTATCAAAAACTGCAGAGAAAGAGTAGTACAATTGCCCAGGGCAACCAATCAGATTGCTTCTTTTATTTTCAACCTCTTAAGGATGCAGGACGTACCTGCACGCCTGGTCCATAATGTGGGGTCTTAGGGAGTCGGTCCCAACGGCTAATGAAAGCTGGGACCCTGGGCCAATAGCGTGCGGCACCGATCGTTGTGCCACGCACTATTAACACTTTAGACATGGTAATCAAATTTGATCACCACATCTAAAGTTGAAAAAATTGCATCCTGGCAGCTCAGTGGGGCTAATCAGTACCATCGCGGTGAAATCGTAAAGTCCCGATCAGCTAGGACACGTGTGTAGGGTCCGTCACCTGGCTCGGGCGTGTCCGATCGGCGATTGACTTCTCCATGCCTGAGATCTAGGCAGGAGAAGTCAAGCCCTGATAACACTGATCACTCATCATTTGATATATATTTCTATGCTGATGAACAGTGATAGAAATGAATGTCATTCATAATATAGCCACTAAGGGGGGGGGGGGAGGAGGGTATTGTGATGTGCGAAAATGTCTGGACTATTAAAATGTATTGTTAATTAAACCGCACGTTCAATGGCGTACACGCAAAAAAACTCCAAAATAGCCTATTTTTGGTCACTTTTTTATAGCACACAATTTTTTTTATAAAAAGCGATCAAAAAGTCCGATCAAAACAAAAATGATACCGATAAAAACTTCAGATCACAGCGCAAAACATGAGCCCTCATACCGGCTCGTACGTGGGGAAAAAAAAAGTTATAGGGGTCAGAAGATGACAACTTTAAACGTAAAAAATTTCGTGCATGTAGTTATGATTTTTCCAGAAGTATGACAATATCAAACCTATATAAGTAGGGTATCATTTTAACCGAATAGACCTACAGAATAAAGATAAGGTGTCATTTTTACCGAAAAATGCACTGCGTAGAAACGAAAACCCCCAAAAGTTACAAAAGGGATTTTTTGGTAAAATGACTAATGTCACTGCAAAGTAGAATTTTAGGTGCTAAATTGAAAGCGTTATGATTTTTAGAAGGTGATGAGGAAAAAAAATGAAAATGCAAAAACAGAAAAACCCTGCGTCCTTAAGGGGTTAAAGGAATCTGGTTGCCATGGGCAACTGCATCACTCTTCCTCTGCACCGTTTTTGATAAATCTCCATAGTGTTTCGTCGAATACTAGAACTTTGCTAGGCTTGGTGCTAATATAGGAGAAAAGATTAGGAACACATGGCATTTTGCCATTATGTCAGTTTAGGATGAGAAAGTAGGAACACCGGGGGAGAACCAATCATATTGCTTCTTTAAGTTTGCAGAGGCCTTGTTAAAAATGAAAGTAGCGATCTGATTGGTTGCTATGGGCAAATTTTACTCTGGGTAGGTTTTGATAAATTTCCCCACTGAGATGACGTCAGGGTAGCCCAGCATACTTTGCAGCTAATACAAAAATCACATGACTGCAGGTTCTCAAATTATTGCTTATATACAGCTTCAAGGCCAATCAGGAGACAGCAAATGGGTGGCTTTAAGGCTCATTCACACTATGGAATCTCCAGGTGGAGATTTAGTCTGGAGCTGGCATTTGGCAAAACAAGCCAGCGTTAGGACCACTTGGAAATGCGCCGTCTCAATAGACAGCAATGCATTCCAGAGCAGCAGAGTCTGGGGTTTAGAATTGTACTCAAAAAATCCATAGTGTGAATGGGCTCTAAGGGGGAGATTTAAAAAAAACTTGTCCAGAGGAAAAGTTGCTGAGTTGCAACCAATCAGATTGCTTTTTTAATTTTTGAAGAGGCCTCTGAAGTGAAAGAAGGGATATGATTGGTTGCTACTCAGCAACCATTTGGGCAACTCAGCAGCTTTTCCTCTGGATAGGCTTTGATAAATCTCCCTGTAAGAGACCGATAAAAACACAGAAGAACTCACTGTGGAACTACTGATCCCAGAAAGCCAATACAAAGAAATTCGAAAGCATTGAGCTGACCTCAGTGACCTGCTTTACTGTGTCCAGTTGCTGCATTACAAATCCCAGCAGTGTGACAACAAGCCCATAGAAAGCTATCACACTACAGTGCAGGCTGTGCAGTGGGCTGACCTGTATTTTAACATAAATACGCATTTATAGTGTTCAGAGTGAATGTGGAATAGGCATTTTACATATTTTCTGGGTTTAACCATAAAAAAGGGGATGGGCAGGCACCTAAATAGTTGGTAAAAAAAAAATTTCCATTTATTTTTTTTAAGGTTTTTTTCATGTTGAAGACCAGGCTCACCTGCTCACTTTGTAAATGAGACAGTGTGGCGCGTTAAATGTACAAATGTTTTAAACATTTTCAAGAAGCAGCGGCCAAACATGGGACTGGTGGTGATTAAGGTGTTTATGGTGAGGGGGAGCAAGGAGCCGATGAGCAGACATCAGAAATCCATGTTCATGAAAGGAGTGGAGGGTACGACGATGAGGATGGAGTTTGATGATGATGGAGTTTTGTACAGGATGTGGGAACCGGATGACAAGGAGGGTAGTGGTACTGGTACTGGTACTGTCAGTGAAGAAGATGTAGGCCTGCTGGTCTGATTAGCAAGGAGCAGGTGACTGTGGCACTGCTGATTTTGTAAAATCGAGGAAAACTTTTTTATTTTTTTTTATCTTACCAGATGCAGAATTCCAGGCACAGTGCTGCTTCTGCAACAACAAAAAGTTAAGGCATGGCCAGAGTCCGACATTAGAAATTACGGCTCTACATAAGTACATGAAGCGTTATCACAAGGCCCAGCTACAAGTATCACTAGTCTGCCACTGTCTGCGGGATACAACTCCCACCAGTCCACCATCACTCTTGCTGCTACTACCAGCCAGGCCTACACAAAGGGATTATTTTATTTATTTTTTTATTATAGAAATTATATTTCTTCCTCACTATTTTGGGATACCAATCCTGTTGCAATTCCCAAAAGGAAGATTTTTTGGAATACTTGTAAAAATCCACTGCATCTTCGTATACCAAACTCAAAACCTGTTGCAACTCCCAAAAAGTGATAATTTTTGGAATGCGTAGGAAAAGCCATTGTGTCTTACAATACCTCCATTATCGTTTTTACACTGGCAGCAATTTGCAAACAAAAAGATACTTTATGCAGGTGTCTGTTAGTGTTAAAAAGCCTACAAAATCAATTAGTGCAGTTAGTTACCATGGGTTACCAAATGTTGCTGACACGGACATTAACTTAGCCTTTAAAGCACTTTAACCCCTTAACGACCACGTCCGTAGCCGGCTTCCGCGATATAACGCGCGGTGACCGCGTGTCATATCGGGTCGGTCCCGGCATGTAACTAAATAGCGCGCGGCTAATAGCGCGCGGCAGTGATCGCTATTAACCCTTTAGACGCAGCATTCAAAGTTGAACGCCACATCTAAAACGAAAGTAAAACCTTCCTGGCTGCTCAGTGGGGCTGATCGGGACCACTGCAGTGAAAATGCGGTGTCCCGATCAGCTAGGACGCAAGTGGAGGGTCACTCACCTTCCTGCGGCGCATCCGATCGACGATGGATAGTTCCAAGCCTGAGATTCAGGCTTGAGCAATCAAACGCCTATAACACTGATCAATGCAAAGCTATGGCTTTGCAGTGAACAGTGCTGGCAATCAGTGTATGCAGTGTTATAGACCCCTGTGGGGGCTATAACATTGCAAAAAAAAATAAAAAATAAAGTTAATAAATGTGATTTAACCCTCTTTAACCCCCCCCCCCCCCCTTTTCTCTTTTAAAAAAACAAAAACATGTAAATAAAAATAAATATAATATAGAGAGGAAAGGTAGCTCTAACCGCAAAAACCAGTTGATAAAGCTTAGTTATGCCAGATGAGTACTGATGTGTAAGGTCGAGTATCCTATGCGACCTGAAAATATTGAAAGAAAGAGGAGAAAAATTTTCCGTATATAAAGAATTGTGGGTGTACACAGTTGGTACTGAAGTAGAAACAATATATATATTATATTGTATTAAAACAAATATATTTTTATTGATGTAATTGTCTATGGCAACTGCCTGCAGGGCCCTTGCAGTAGTGTCTAAAGTTATAGGGGTCAGAAAATGACAATTTTAAACGTATACATTTTCCTGCATATAGTTATGATTTTTTCCAGAAGTACGAAAAAATCAAACCTATATAAGTAGGGTATCATTTTAACCGTATGGACCTACAGAATAAAGATAAGGTGTCATTTTTACCGAAAAATGCACTGCGTAGAAACGGAAGCCCCCAAAATTTACAAAACTGTGTTTTATCTTCAATTTCGTCGCACAATGATTTATTTTTTCCGGTTCGACGTAGATTTTTGGGTAAAATGACTGATGTAATTGCAAAGTAGAATTGGTGGCACAAAAAATAAGCCATAATATGGATTTTTAGGTGCAAAATTGAAAGGGTTATGATTTTTAAAAGGTGAGGAGGAAAAAAACAAAGTGCAAAAAACTGAAAAACCTGTGGTCCTTAACGACGCAGGACGTATATTTATGTCCTGCGCCGGCTCCTGCGATATGAAGCGGGATCGCGCCGCGATCCTGCATCATATGGCTTCGGTCCCGGCACTCATCAACGGCCGGGACCCGCGGCTAATACCACACATTGCCGATCGCGGCGATGTGCGGTATTAACCCTTTAGAAGCGGCCGCCGCTTCTAAAGTGAAACTGAAAGTGACCCGGCTGCTCAGTCGGGCTGTTCGGGACCGCCGCGGTGAAATCGCGGCGTCCCGAACAGCTGATCGGACACCGGGAGGGCCCTTACCTGCCTCCTCGGTGTCCGATCGACGAATAACTGCTGCGTGCCTGAGATCCAGGCAGGAGCAGTCAAGCGCCGATAATGCTGATCACAGGCGTGTTAATACACGCCAGTGATCAGCATAAGAGATCTGTGTGTGCTGTGTTATAGGTCCCTATGGGACCTATAACACTGCAAAAAAAAAATTTAAAATAAAAGTGTTAATAAAGGTCATATAACCCCTTCCCTAATAAAAGTTTGAATCACCCCCCTTTTCCCATAAAAAAATAAAACAGTGTAAAAAAATTAATAAATAAACATATGTGGTATCGCCGCGTGCGTAAATGTCCGAACTATAAAAATATATCATTAATTAAACCGCACGGTCAATGGCGTACGCGCAAAAAAATTCCAAATTCCAAAATAGCGTATTTTGGTCACTTTTTATACCATTAAAAAAATGAATAAAAAGTGATCAAAAAGTCAGATCAAAACAAAATTCATACTAATAAAAACTTCAGATCATGGCGCAGAAAATGAGTCCTCATACCGCCCCGTACGTGGAAAAATAAAAAAGTTATAGGGGTCAGAAGATGACATTTTTAAACGTATAAATTTTCCTGCATGTAGTTATGATTTTTTCCAGAAGTGCGACAAAATCAAACCTATATAAGTAGGGTATCATTTTAACCGTATCGACCTACAGAATAATGATAAGGTGTAATTTTTACCGAAATATGCACTGCGTAGAAACGGAAGCCCCCCAAAAGTTACAAAATGGCTTTTTTTTCGATTTTGTCGCACAATGATTTTTTTTTCCGTTTCGCCGTGCATTCTTGGGTAAAATGACTAATGTCACTGCAAAGTAGAATTGGCGACGCAAAAAATAAGCCATAATATGGATTTTTAGGTGGAAAATTGAAAGGGTTATGATTTTTAAAAGGTAAGGAGGAAAAAACGAAAGTGCAAAAACGGAAAAACCCTGAGTCCTTAAGGGGTTAAGGGGTTAAAACTACTTGAATGCAATCCTTGGTGATCATAGATGTGGTTTACAGGAATTTAGAGCTATTAGGAAGTGTTTTACAAATTGTGAGGGTTATTGTGTTGTTGGTTTTAGTAGAACCAGTTTGCGTTCACCACAAACTGCATTAGCAAACCAAACTTTTGAAAAGCTCAATCAACTTGAATCAGGACCTTCATCTTACATGGAACAGCTAGAGAAAGCAATACTGCCCAGATGGGTTGTTATTCCTGCAGAAAGATCCAACACTATACAAGATGGGAGCTATAATAAATAGGGGGGTTATTGAGTGTACTCTGAAACACGGGGACCATGTGACTTTTAAATGACTAGGGTATCAGAATAAACTTCATTGGAAGTACCTCTGAAGTTGCCAACAGGCCTCTACTATAGAAGGTGAGTGATGCCCCTAGTGTAGAGTAGACGCATTAGAGTGCAGGCAGGAAGTTGCACATATCCGCGGTTTCGGCTTAATGTTTCTTTTTCCTCTTTTTTGCTTTTGTCATTTTTCTTTTTTTTCTTTTTAGAAAACCACAAGATAAACTTGCATCTCATGATGACAGGAAGTCAGGACACAGCTGTACTTGACACCCCAGAGGCTTCTCAATACAGGCAATAGGGTTAGGGTTAATTTTGGGGTTTAATCTGTTCCGCACATGACAAGGTGCAAAGGTTTCCAGTGCTTCCAGTCACTTAATATGGTGAGCATCAATTAAAGTGACCAATGAAATGGTGACAATCTGCACCTTCCAGACACCTCTTTGTGGCCCAGATATGTGACAAGTCACCTGATTTATAAGGAACAGCAAATTTAAAGCAGACTGTTTATTATGAATGTGTTATGTAACAACCCCATATAAAAGCCATAGCAACCAATATCTTTGCTGCAGTCATGTCTGTGCCAAAGTTAGATCACGAATAATTGGGATGTTCAATATAGGGATATGTCGGCACTTCCGTAGAATTCGGTGGTGCACGAGGTAGGGTAAAGCCACAGGTAGAAGAAAGATGATACCCAGCACTCACCAGTAATGCACAGTGAAGATTTATTAGGCCGTAGTGTAGTACAAGGATGTGTTTCGGCGTGTGAGCCTGTAGTCCAGTAAGGGACCCAGGCCCTTGCTGTACCCCATGCAGCTGCCGCATCACAGAAGCAGGAGACTGCTGTTTAAAGAGCTTCTAGGGCCGGCCAGTCCAGGATGTATTAAACTATAAACGCGTCTTACAGAAAGACGTGCTTATAGTTAATGCGGCGCTCAGGCTCAGCTGATTGAAAGAGTGAAGAGCCATTGGCTCCTCGCCCTGTCAGTCATTCTTGTGGCCCACCCACAATATACAGGCGCCAACAAGAGGCCCCCGGCATCCTTCCTCTGCGCTCCGGCACATGAATGATGTTATCATTATGCACAGGAGCACAAACCGGAGAAGACCGGAGAAAAGAGGCCATGGACCGAGCCTGAGCCAAGTAAATCTGTTTGTATATATATATATATATATATATATATATATATATATATATATATATATATATTGAATCTATTGTTAGTTAAGGGGGCTGCTAATTACTACTAAAGGGGGCTTTGGATTCATACCTGAAGGGGCTACTGCTATTATTACCTAAGGGGGCTATACCTAAGGCGGCTACTGATTACTACCTAAGGGGGCTTTGGATTCATACCTGAGGGGGCAACTGCTATTATTACCTAAGAGGGCTACTGATTACTACCTAAGGAGGCTGCTGACTATCACTACCTAAGGGGGCTTCTGATTACTACCTGTGGGGGGGGGGGGCAGGCCTTGAGCTGTGTAAGGGGCATTGAACAACTACATTGAAGTGGCAGGAGGTGCTCAACCCCAAGTGCAGTAGGGCACTTACGCTGGGGTGGCGGTCCTGCACTTGTGGTCCGTTGCTATGGGCGATTCCCAGCATAATATGCATACAATGAAGGATGCCTGCAGACGATCACAAGTACCACAATATAGGTACACTGCTGTGGAAGATGTAAACAATGACATTAGCTAACCCTCAAAATTTATGTAAAATTTAGACATTCGCCAGTATATCCTTATTTGAAGGACATACCAGAGCCCGCACACCAACGCCAAGGTTTCTCAAGTGATTACTACCTAAGGGGGCTACTGATTACTACCTATAGGGTGGGGGGGGGTAGGCCTTGATCTGTGTAAGGGGCCCCAACATTTCTGTGAATAATTGGGGTGGAAATTCTCTTTGAGTCCTACGAACACCATCTAGAATTTATACTGACCTGAACGGATGTCTGATGAAGACTATCCCATATCATATGGCTTTTTACATGTTTAGGTAATAAATGAACAGGTCCCAGTTCAGACCCTAAATTCCATTAGCTAAGACCAAGAACCACATCTAGGACATTAGGGGAATGGGACACACCCATTGATTCACCTGGGTTCTCTGTAACACCTCAGCTGATCACTGGGGCTCCCATCACCAAGAAGCCCTCAAACATTCTTGCCGATGAGTCAAAAGTCTGGTACGAGTTTGATCTATGGTGATTAGATCACATTGCAATGTGAACAAGACCCCGCAGATCCTCCCATATTTTTCTCTCCTTTCATCATACCTCTTCTCGTAATACTTTATTCTACCAGGAGATCATACATTTTCTCCCTTCCTACTAATAAACTTGAGATTGGACCTGGCTGTAGCAGGAGCCCTCTCCCATTACATTATTATATAAATTCAGCTACTCTAAGCCCCACCCCTTTTGCCTTAAAGGAGCCAAATTAGTTTTTTGTTTTTTTCTGAAAAACATGGCTGTGTATGGTACTTCAGCTTGGTCCCATTCGATTCAATGCAGTCTGTAAATTCTTAGGTTTGGTGCCGTATATAGCTAAGGTCCACAAACTGGTACTAATTTGATGTGTATAGATGTTTGATTGTGGTGCCATTCTCATGACTAGCATTTTCTTACATGTTATTGAGGAATGTAGGCTCCCTGTTTAGGGACTAAGATTTATCCCTCAACAGTTTCAATGGTCCTTAAACTTTCGATCACTGTGATGATGGATGCAATGTTTTTAATGAAGAACATGGAGTTGTGAGCCTAGATGCAGGGGCATAGGCACCATTGACCCAATAACCACAGTTGGGTCTGTGAGTTCCTCACTGCTACATATGTGTTCAGTGATGCTGAACACTACAAACCTTTTCGGGCAGACTTCAGGTTTAGCCTAGTTTCCTTGTCTACAAACCACGGTTGGGTCTGGGTTCCTCGACTACACATAGCAGTGATTGTACAGGCTCTGGACCTTTTCAGGGGGACTTCCAAGTTCACTCTCTTTTTCCTAATCTATAGACCACAGTTGGGTTTGCAGGATCCTTAACCCTGTAGATTGCAGTAACACTGAAAACCAACAGCAACTTCTAAAGAACAGGAAAACAGAACTTTGTGTTCTCTAAAAATTTAGCTAGAGGTGAAGAAATATTCCTGAGGAACCTAAATATACCAGAGAAGATGAGATAGCTTTCTTAAAAACATTTAAGGGCAAAGTCCTTTTATATATCACCTGCAATGCCACAGTCTCACCTTCCTGAAGACAATACAGGTGAGAATTTAACTTTTATTTAGTGTGGTATATGTGTGTGTGTAAAATTGTGGTTGTTTTTTTTATTTTACCCTTTTTACTTTTCTTATCAGCGTTCGCACAAACTATTCCACCTTGCCAGGAACTTCCTGGACTGTGTGTCAGCCAGATGTGCTGCAGCTGAGGGTGTCGTGACTGTTCAGAGCTCTCGGGGCCAGGGAGCAGTCAGCAGCGTTCGGTGAGAGTGAATGCCCGCACGACTGTCCAGACATGGAGTTGACTGTCCAGTCGACCAGCGTCTCAAAGAAGGTGAGGCTCATGACCAGGGGACAACTTGTAGTGGTCACTGTGGTTGTGGTTTCTTGTGACAATAATGTTAGAATTAGAGATCAGAAATCTAGACATGTCTGCCTGTTTTATAGAGAAAAAAAGCTTCAGTGTTGTCTATACACCCACCAGGCATAACAATAAAGCCACCTGTCTAATATAGTGCCAACTACTCTTGTGCACTGACCTATCAAGGTCTGGACTCCATAGATCTATGATGTATCCTATGGTATCTGTGGAACCAAGATGTCAGCATCAGATCCTTTAAATTGTGAGGCGTGGACTCCATGGGGGAGATTTATCAAACGATTTAGACTGGTTTTTCCTGTCTAAATTTGTCGCACAGAAAGTCGCAGTCTAAATATGTGCGACTTTTCTGCGACTTTTGCTGTAGAGGATTTTTAGAACATGATGCATGCAAGTCTATTTTAGACGGAAATGCATTGGTGCTGAATTTATCAAGTGCGACTTTTGTGCCCAAAATGCGCTGAAATGTCAGACCATGTTGGAGCAGGTCTAAATGCAGTTTAAGCTGTAGACCCTGAAGTCGGAGCACAGAATTTATCAAGGGCTGTGAGACCTTTGCTAAGAGGTGTGAGACCTTTGTGTCAGAGAGGGATTGGCGTGGACCGGTTCTAAGTTGCTACTGGTTTTCACCAGAGCCCGCCGCAAAGCGGGATGGTCTTGCAGCGGCGGTAGCAACCAGGTCGTATCCACCGGCAACGGCTCAACCTCTCTGACTGCTGAGATAGGCGCGGTACAAGGGATAAGGCAAGAGCAAGGTCGGACGTAGCAGAAGGTCAGGGCAGGCAGCAAGGATTGTAGTCAGGGGCAACGGCAGGAGGTCTGGAACACAGGCTAGGAACACTCAAGGAAAGGCTTTCACTGGCACAAGGGCAACAAGATCCGGCAAGGAAGTGCAGGGGAAGTGAGGTATAAGTAGGGAGTGCACAGGTGAAGATACTGATTAGGCCTGCTGCGCCAATCAGTGGCGCAGTGGCCCTTTAAATCGCAGAGACCTGGCGCGCGCGCGCGCGCGCGCGCCCTAAGGAGCGGGGCCGCGCGTGCCGGGACAACACAGACGGGGAACGGGTCAGGTACGGGAGCCAAGATGCGCATCGCGAGCGGGCGCATCCCGCATCGCGAATCGCATCCCGGCTGGGAGCAATATCGCAGCGCACCCGGTCAGCAGGTCTGACCGGGGCGCTGTGAATAAGAGAACGCTGTGAGCGCTCCGGGGAGGAGCGGGGACCCGGAGCGCTCGGCGTAACAGTACCCCCCCCTTGGGTCTCCCCCTCTTCTTGGAGCCTGAGAACGTGAGGATAAGACTTTTGTCCAGGATGTTGTCCTCAGGTTCTCAAGATCTCTCCTCTGGGCACTTAACTACAAAGGGTCCAAGATAACGTGGTCCCAGATTAAAGTTCCGTCCGTTTTAATGGGAGGGGTGTTGGGTGAGGACTTTAGGATGCAAATGCGCATATGCAAAGTAAAAACCGTATACGTTTTCCCGTATGTAACTGTATACATGTGCGTTTCCCATAGACGTCCATGTTAAAAAAAGCGTATGCGGTTGCAGTACGGTTTTTGAACCAGAGTCAAAACCGTGGTTGACCACATTTTTGTCTCCGGTTTAAAAACCGTACTGCAACCGCATACGCTTTTTTTTAACATGGACGTCAATGCTAAACGCACATGTATACGGTTCCATACAGGAAACCGTATATGGTTTTTACTTTGCACATGCGCATTTTCATCCTAAAGTCCCCACCCAACACCCCTCCCATTAAAACGGATGGAACTGTATGCCCTTTTAAAAACAGTATACAGTTTAAAAACGCATACGGTTTACTTTTTCCCATACTGTTCCATCCTTTTTTTGCCATACGGTTTTCTTTAGAAAAATTGATTGAAAACAGTATGGCAAAAACGTGATGTGAACCCAGCCAACAGATTTGTAAATTAATTCTATTAAAAAATCTTTACCCTTCCAGTACTTTTTAGCAGCTGTATGCTACAGAGGAAATTCTTTTCTTTTGGAATTTCTTTTTTGTCTTGTCCACAGTGCTCTCTGCTGACACCTCTGTCCATGTCAGGAACTGTCCAGAGCAGCATAGGTTTGCTATGGGGATTTTCTCCTGCTCTGGAGAATTCCTGATACGTTCATCAGGTGTCAGCAGAGAGCACTGTGGACAAAATAAAAAAGAAATTCAAAAAGAAAAGAATTTCCTCTGTAGCATACAGCTGCTAAAAAGTACTGGAAGGGTAAAGATTGTTTAATAGAATTAATTTACAAATCTTTCCATGGTTTTTCTTTTTTTGGAGCACTTTTGGTAGGTACTAACCACTACATAACAGGAACACCAAACAAGACCAGCTATTCTGGAAATGCTTTAACCCATTCGTCTACAGTAGAAATTTGGTCCTTGTCACCGTTGCTCAGATCACACTTGACCATTTTTCTTTCTGACTGGTCACTTGGTGCTAGATATATCATTACAGTAAGGGCCGAGGATTATAAACTAAAAGTAACCACTAGAAAAATACCTGGTTGTCGCTACTTATAGACACCAGAGAGGAGGCCTAATAGGTGGGAGAGCCTGGGGTATCTGATCTGCTTTCTGACACTTCCTCTTTAAATACCACTTATTATCTGTGTTTGATTATTTTACCTTATGGATAATTCTGGTAATTGTTCTTCCCTTGTGTTCTGTGCGGTGCCGGCACTCTATGTCCTCATAATGCCCCCTCAAGCACGAAGTGTCATTGTTTGTGGTCCTAGGAATGCGGTCCTACGATTGAATTGTATTCAGTAATGGACATTTTTACAGGAATAATAAACAGCAAAACTTTATAGAAATCAACAATGGAAGCGCAGGGCACCAGAAATGAATAGCTTGTCAAGCAAACAAGGACACTTCTCGCTTGAGGGAGCATTATGGGGACATCGAGGACTAGCGTTGGCGCCGCACGGAACACAAGGGAAGAACCATTACCAGAATTATCCATAAGGTGAAATAATCAAACCCAGCTTGTAGTTTACTGTGCCCTTACTGTACTGTAGTCAGCTCTGCATGTGCAGAGTTCGAGCTTATGCGTATACACAGCAGCCAACCTGAACAAGCCGCTCTGCAGTGTAAACAATTGGGAAGAAATTGTTGTAATGACAGTAATGTATATAGTAAGACATAAGGATTCTGTATACACTGATCAGCCAAAACAATAAACTCTTGATGGTCAGCCAACATTGGTTGTGTGGAGTACTTGAGAGGCTCTTCTCAAAAACAGCACCACCTAAGACCACAGGTTGTATGTGGTTTCATATCTCAGCCCAATTGACTGAGCTGCATTACCGCACACAACCTGTAGACAGGTGTGGTGTTGTTTGTAGAAGAAATCAGCCATGTGTTTTTAATCCTGGATATGAGGTCTTCAAAAAACTTATTATGGATAGGGTAAGACTTGTGGGCTTTGGTCTAAGAAAATCCTGAGTGACAATACAAGAATGAAAAAGAGCAGTGTTTAGGTTGGAGAATGGGGATATTTCACTCAAACCTCACCATTTATTATACCTAGTTGGTGTTGCATAGGTTGAGGAGGTCTCCAGTTGATGGTGACGTTTCCATGGCCTCGACAATCCAAGATTATATAACTGGAGGCCATGACAAAGGTCTGTAACACTGGAGACATCAATGTATCTGCTTAGTCTGTGTCCAAGAAGAAATGGACAGATCCAGGATGAGCTTAGATTTTGGGTGATCACTTCTATAAGCTGAAGGCAAATATTGAGGATGTTCTGATTATGGCAGCATTATGGTGGGGAGTTATCTATATATATATATATAAAACTCAATGGCCCAGATTTATTAAACTGTGTGAGAGAAAAAGTGGAGTGATTTTTCCACAGCAACCAATCACAGCTCAGGTTTCACTTTACAAGAGCGTGTTAGCTGAGCTGTGATTGGTCCCTGTGGGGAAATCTCTCAACTTTTTCTCTCACACAGTTTGATGAATCTGTGCCAATGTGTGTATGTATGTATGTATGTATGTATGTATGTATGTATGTTCCAGCATCACATCCAAACAGCTAAAGATATTAACATGAAACTTGGCACACATGTTACTTATATGTCAGCAACAAACATAGGATAGGTGATTTAACCCTTACTCACCCCTATTTGCGAGGGTCTGGGTTTTTGTTTAAAGTCCCATACAAGTCTATGGGAAATATATGTTACTGCATAACTTCCAAACGGCTGGAGATATTTCGATAAAACTTGGTAACATTATTTATATGTCCACTTGAAAAAACTGTTTTCAGGAAAAGGGGCGTGTTCCCAACATTTCTAATTGAAACAGGAGGTAATGTGTGGTATCCAATTAACCTAGTTCCCATGGTTCAAAAAAAATCACGTCTATCCTAATTAAAGTATAATACCAACTCTGTATATCAACCCAGGAATTGTCTCCATAGACCACATTGGGCCAAAAATCACAATGCTATAGATCTAGCACATTCATTCCTATACACCACCAATAGACCCTGGAGGCTGACGTTATACTCAGCCTCCAATGGCATTCAGACCCGGCAAACTTCAAATATTTAATGGGTTAATGTATTCATGGAAATATGTATATAAAGTACTGTATCCACACACTGTAACTCGGACCTGGGGAAGGAGGGAGCCCCTCAGAAACGCGTAGCCCTACCATGTATTGCCACTTTTTATGATTTTCAATAAAAAGTCATTACGAATCTATACCCGACTCCTGTGTCACCACGCTGGTGTAGCGCTCCAGTGCCAAAGTCGGATATTCACTGGAAAGTCAAGGAAACCCCTGCTGGGATTCCCACCTCCCACATCTGTACTTCTGTTGAAGAAACCCTGCGACAGAAATAAACCTGCCTGCGACAGAATTTACAGTGCAACAGAAAACCCAGCGACAGAAATTACCGTGCGACAGAAAACCCAGGACAGAAATTACCGTGCGACAGAACCATGCGATAGAAATTAGGAAAAGTGCGACAGATTTGTAAATACCAATTGAAAAAAGGTTGAAAACACAAGAAAGAAACACAAACTGACACTCCACTCTTAGTAAATGCGGGCCAATGTGTGTGTGTGTATATTCCAGCATCACGTCCAAATGGCTTAAGATATTAACATGAAACTTGGCACACATGTTACTAATATGTCAACAACAAACGTAGGATAGGTAATTTAACCCTTACTCACCCCCATTTGCCAGGATCAGGGTTTTTGTTTAAAGTCCCATACAAGTCTATGGGAAATATATGTTACTGCATAACTTCCAAACGGCTGGAGATATTTCGATAAAACTTGGTAACGTTATTTATATGCCCACTTAAATTATAGGATAGCATAATTTAACCCTTAATTTCCCCCATTTTTGAGGGTCAGGGTTTTGGTTTAAAGTCCCATGCAAATCAATGGGAAATGTATGGAAATGATAGGATATGAGGATGGGACATAAGGACGGGATATGAGGTTGGGATTTGAGGAAGGGATATGGGGACGGGATATGAGGTCAAGATAGGAGGTCAGGATATGAGGTTGAGATGTGAGGACGGGATATGAGGACGAAATATGAATTTGGGATAGGAGGTCGGCATATGAGGACGGGATAGGATATCCAGATATGAGGACAGAATAGGAGATCAAGATATGAGGACGGGATAGGAGATCGAGATATGAGGACGGGATATGAGGTCGAGATATGAGGTCGCAATATGAGGACAGGATATGAGGTTGAGATATGAGGACGGGATATGGGGAAGGGATATGGGGTTGGGATATGACAACATATATGAGGACAGGATATGAAGTCAAAAGCTTCCTCCTGTTGATTTTCCTCCCCAAGGATTAGGAAGGAAAAACCGGCAATGCCGGGTAGTCAGCTAGTATATATATACAGTGGTCCCTCAACATATGATGGTAATTCATTCCAAACGACCCATGGTTTGTCGAATCCATCGTATGTTGAGGGATCCGTGCAATGTAAAGTATAGGAAGTTATACTCACCTGTCCCGGCCGCTCCGGACCGCGTCCTCACCGCTCCCGATGCTGTCCCAGGGGCTCCCGATGCTGTCCCGCTGCTCCGGTGTCTTCTTCGGGATCCTCTGGCTTCTTCCGCATCTTCTGCAGGGTCCGGGCCTCGCTTTCTGGTGACGTTATTACACTGCTGCGCCGACACGGCATGCGTAGTGACGTAATAACGACGCCGGAAAGCTAGGCCCAGACCCTGGAGAAGATACAGACGCCGGAGGATCGCAAAGTGGACCCGGAGCAGCGGGGATAGGTAAGCAAACCTGTCTGGGATGCTTAAACTGCTATCTGACAGCAGCTTAAGCATTCTGCGCTGTCTGATAGCAGTTGATGCGATGGCCCAGACATATAAAAGCATTGTATGTCGATTTTATCATATGTCAGGGCCATCGCATGTCGGGGGGTTACTGTATTAGATTTCTACAGCTCTGACTAGGTTTATATGTCAGCAGTCATTGTAACAATATAATCCACACCACTGCACCAGTAACTGTCATTTAGACGCGGCTGTCAACGTTGACAGTGGTATCTAAATGGTTATTTGCCACATGCAAACTATTAGCAGGGGCCCTAGCTGTAGAAATCAGCTGGGCACCACTGGGTATGGTGTAAACTGGAGTTAGAAGGCCGCAAAATATGTCCTCAATGGTCTCATGTATACATATCATGGGAGTAAAGAAAATTACTTTTTACATCAGCTGGAAGTGTATATTTTGCTTGATGGTTGATGTTTTACAACAGCTGGAGAACCACAGGATGGAGATCAGTGTTGCACAGGGATCTACAGTCTCTGCAGGTGTGATGACAGGACATGCTGAGAGTTCTGAAACAGCTGGAGAGCCACAGGTTGTAAAACACTAAAATATTGGTTACTGGTATTCAACCCCTCTAAATCGCATCCGTTTCCTGGTGTAAGATGGCTCCTTTTTTGGCTAACATCTTGATCTGTATCCTCAACTCCACCAACCATAAACAAAATACCCCTTCATCACAAATTTTAGGGTAAACACTTCTCTTTCCTTATTAGGGAAGATAAAGATTTCACTATTTTATGGCATACAGTCTCTGTCTTCCGCCTTCTGCAAAACCTTCTATTAAGGCAGGGTTACGTGGCATATTTTACTGCGTATTTTCTGGTGCAAAACGTTTTTTTTTGTTTTTTTTTAATCAACTGGTGCCAGAAAGTTAAACAGATTTGTAAATTACTTCTATTAAAAAATCTTAATCCTTCCTGTACTTATTAGCTGCTGAATACTACAGCAGAAATTCTTTTCTTTTTGAAACACAGAGCTGTCTGCTGACATCATGAGCACAGTGCTCTCTGCTGACATCTCTGTGCATTTTAGGAACTGTCCAGAACAGCATATGTTTGCTATGGGGATTTTCTTTAACTCTGGACAATTCCTAAAAAGGACAGAGATGTCAGCAGAGAACACTGTGCTCATGATGTCAGCAGACAGCTCTGTGTTTCAAACGGAAAAGAATTTCCACTGTAGTATTCAGCAGCTAATAAGTACAGGAAGGATTAAGATTTTTTTAATAGAAGTAATTTACAAATCTGTTTAACTTTCTGGCACCAGTTGATTTAAAAAAAAAAAAAAAGTTTTTCACCGGAGTACCCCTTTAATGAGTAGCAAAATCAGCTGTGTATTTTGCTACCCATTGACTTTAATGTGTAGGAAAATACACAGCAGCAAATACAAAGCAAGATGCGTCACGTGTGCCCCGGCCTTAAGGGTTTTTCTTCCCTGGAGGGACCATCTCTAGGAGTTTCGCATGACAACTACTCCCAAGTGTTATTAAAGAAACAATATAAATATGCAAATGATGTGTGGTGACCCAGTGGCATTCTGGGCCCAGTTTTGGAGACTCCTTTTTAAATTCTATGCCCAGATGATGTCATTGGTTTCTAGTAATCCAGGAGGAAGCTATGCATTTCCCGGTGACCAGATTGACCAGTTTTCTTGTTCACCATTAACCACTATATTAATAGATAAATACTATTCCCCTTCTATTTTTGAAACTAGTATTGATGATACTTACTCCTCATTATTCATGTAGTCACCTACACTATGCAGTACTGGGATCATGACTTATGTGTCTACATACAGTAGTATAAGATTGGATAGGGTTCACCTCAAATAGGCTATACATCTGGAGCTGCTACCTACATAAGTCCTATGTCAGGCTGGAGCACCCTTGGATTTTTCTAGGCTACATTACTAAACAGAACATGAAAGGTTCCCTTCACAGTTCCCAATGCCCTCTGATGGGCAAGGCGCCATCCGGTGCTTCATGGGTATATAACTGGTTTAGATGCCATGTTATCATTTTACACAGTGCACTTCACGGTAAAACAGATGTGGATTTTCATCGCCCAACTCTATTGCTCTGAAGGCACTGAATAAGCCAGCGCTTACCCATTCCCTCCATGAATGCTCAGTTGTGTTAAATGTTTATGTGTATGGGGAGGTCGAGAGGCAAATATTTCAAAACTGGTGGGGAACCATTTTGGTGTGAATCTGTTTTACGCAGAAAAAATCACAACTTTTAAAAAACCTTGGCTACTCAAGGCAATTTCTGAGAAGTGGGCATTGTCTTAGAAATTGACACAACCAGCGAAAATGTTTAAATGTGATAATCCTTGATCTGATGGGCAGGCTGTGGGTGCTCACTTTGTACCAGCTCAGGATCTGCCTGTCTCTGGGGTTCTCTAGTTTCCCCAAATGTGAGCCCATTCTATAGTCTCTTTGCAGTAACTGTTAGTTACTGGTATGTTCTGATTGATATATTCTGAGAAGGTGTCTGGTGATTTTTTAGATGGGGTGAGTTTGGGTTATACACAAAATCTAAAATAAAATAAAAACATACCAAAATAGGTAAAAAAAATAAATAAACATGAAAAGAGGTATAATAGGGAATTCATCAAAACCGCAATGTAGTTTGCATAGAACAAAAAGGCCATAAGTATATACACAAGTCCAGGTAAGGCAGTGTAAACATATTCCCCAAGTAGTATAGAGATAGCATGTAGCCCAATAGGCAATATAAAAAAGAAAATACTACTACTAAGGGGAAAGGTAAAGCAAGCAAACATTATACCAAACAAACCATGGTGCATGAACCCCAACACATCTTTTGTCACTCGTTCACCCAGGGATCCATTGGTGTAGCAATGCTTTATAGAGATAGAAACCTTCACTGCTATTATATAGCTGTCTAAGAATGGCAGCACCCTCTTCTGTCTGGATTGCAAGATGTAGGGGAATCTACCTGTTATGGTCATGGCAGGTGGTGAATCCTCTGAGCCTGTGTGGATGGAGACGTGAGCCATGCCAGGGAGTGGAGTCTAAGGTGCCGCTAGTTTTCACCAGAGCCCGCTGCAAAGTGGGATGGTCTTGCTGCGGCAGATGGCACCCAGGTCGCTACCCCTGACACGACTTGTCCACACAGGTAGCTGGGGTGGTGGCGAGGCACAGAGGGTGACTTGCAAGATGGCAGACGGACAGGGCAGGAACACAGGTACAGGATAGGATAGGAACAAGTTACAGGGGTACAGTACCTGAGACACAGGACTAAGCAATGGCAATGGGACTCCACAATTGCAAAGACTACCAAAGATCCGGCAGGGAAACCAGGGAGGAGCAGATACTTATGGACCAGGGGATAGGTGCAGGCACTTTAATTAATTGGGTACTGGCCCTTTAAGAGTAAGAGCTCTGGCGCGCGCAAGCCCTAAAAGGCGGAGGCACGCGCGCCGGGGCTAAAGGGACACCAGGAAGCAGACACCGAGGATGGTGAGTGACAGGCTGAGACTCGCATGTGGGCGCGTCCGGCGATTCGAATCTCAGCCCCGCCGACAGCGGGGACAGAAAGCGCTCACGGCCGGCGAGTCCGGCCGGAGCGCAGGCGTAACAGTACCCCCCCCCCCTTTGGTCTACCCCTCCTCTTTGGAACTCAAATAGTTCCCTACTACATGAGACGAGGGGGTTTCAGGAATGGGCAAAGGCTGTAAGGAACTTGCAGGCTTCAATCGAGGAGTCTTCTGTCTTTTAAGGGGACCAACAGGCGAGGAAGAATGTCCCAAATTTAAGACTTTACATCTGACAGAGGACAACACAGGAGGAAAAAGACTGATCTTGGCAATATAGTCCCCATCAAGTGATTTCTCCGGTCTTCCAGTCGAGATGTGGAGAATGGCATTGAAACAAAGGAAGACCAAGAAGAAGCTCTGAAGTACACTGTGGTAGTACATAGAATACAATTTTCTCCTTATGCAAATTTCCTACATGCATGTCGAGGGGTTCCCTGCGAAATTGCACTTTATAGTTCAGATTTTGTCCATTTACAGAAGAGATGTGGAAGGGCTTGGTAAGACGAGACACTGGAAGACGGTATTTATGGACCAGGGAGGCACAAATGAAGTTACCAGCTGAACGGGAGTCCAAAAGAGCAGGAGCAATGAAAGAAGTCCTGGCAGAGGTGAACACCTGAACCAGGGTGGTCAAGCGAGGAGAGGAAGTATTCACACCAAGGGATGCCACTCCAACTTGAGAAAGATGGGAGCGTTCTCCCGGATGAGAAGGAAGTACAGAGCAGTCTTTGAGAAAGTGCTCCGGACTGGCGTTAAGCAAAAACGGTCCACTTCCATAGCCTCTTCGGCAGGAGGCAATGTAGATAGTAGAGGTGGCTGTTGGAACACGGTGCCAGTCGGGGTAATTGCCTTGTTCAGGCAGGTTCTCCTTCCAAAAGAAGTTTTCCTGCCTCTCGGCAAAACGCACATCAATACAGGTGGCCAAATGGATAAGTTTGCTCAGGTTATTCGGAGAATCTTGTGCAGCGAGAGCATCCTTGATTCGATGGAAAAGTCCTTTTTTTAAAGGTAGCGCACAAGGCCTGGTTGTTCCAAGAAAGTTTTGAGGCAAGAGTGCGGAACTGAACTGCGTAGTCGCCAACGGGGGAGTTACCTTGGCAGAGATTCAGTAGAGCCGTCTCGGCAGAGGAGGCTCGCGCGGGTTCTTCTAAAGCATTACGGAATTCTGTAAGGAATGCTGACAGGTTCAAGGAGACCGGATCTCTACGATCCCAGAGAGGAGTAGCCCAGGCCAGGACTTTTCCGGACAGTAGACTGAAGACAAACGCCACTTTAGCACGCTCCGTCGGGAACAGATCAGTCATGAGTTCAAGATGGACTGAACACTGTGTCACAAAGCCTCTACACAGCTTGGGGTCATACTTAGAAGGCAAGGACAAATGAAGCTTGGTCCAAGGAGAAGCTGCAGGTACAGGAGAAGGCTCAGGAACAGGTGGCTGCTGCTGTTGCTGCTGCTGCGCAGCAAGGAGCTGTTGCATCATCGCTGACGGGCTAACTGCTGCGACTGCTGAGCCACGACGGAGGGAAGATCCGAGACATCTGGCAAAGGCACCCCAGCGGGATCCATGGCCGGATCTTACTGTTATGGTCACGGCAGTTGGTAGATCTTCTGGGCCTGTGTGGATGGAGACGTGAGCCGTGCCAGGGAGCGGAGTCTAAGGTGTGCCGCTGGTTTTCACCAGAGCCCGCCGCAAAGTGGGATGGTCTTGCTGCGGCAGATGGCACCCAGGTCGCTACCCCTGGCACGACTCGTCCACACAGGTAGCTGGGGGGTGGCGTGGCACAGAGGGTGACTGGCAAGATGTGGCAAGATGGCAGACAGACAGGGCAGGAACACATGTACAGGATAGGACGGGAACAAGGGACAGGGGTACAGTAGCTGAGACACAGGACTAAGCAATGGCAATGGGACTTCACAATGGCAAAGACTACCAAAGATCCGGCAGAGAAACCAGGGAGGAGCAGATACTTATGGACCAGGGGACAGGTGCAGGCACTTTAATTAATTGGGTACTGGCCCTTTTAAGAGTAAGAGCTCCGGGGCTGCAGGGACACCAGGAAGCAGACACCGAGAACGGTGAGTGACGGCCTGAGACTCGCATGCGGGTGCGTCCCGCAATGCGAATCTCAACCCCGCCGACAGCGGGGACAGAAAGCGCTCATGGCCGGTGAGTCCAGTCTCACAGTTGACAATGCATATCAGAGCACAAACCAAGCAATAAAGGGGAAAGAACTGCCTGTAGAGCTCAGAGACAGGATTGTGTGGAGGCACGGATCTGAAGAATACAAAAAAAAAAAAAATCTGCTGCACTTAGAGCACAGTGGCCTCCATAATTCGTATGGAAGAAGAACAACAACCGGGACTCTTCCTAGAGCTGGCCACCCCACCAAACTAAGTAATTGGGGGAGAAGGGTCATAGAAAGAGAGATGACCAAGAACCCAATGGTCACTCTGAGTGAGCTCTAAAGATACTGTGTACAGATGGAAAAAAAAACTTCCATAAAGTCATTGCAGCACTCCACCAATCTGGGCTTTTTGGCAGAGTTGGCATTACTCCTTAGTAATAACCCATTAAAGCCGCCTAAAGTTTGCAAAAAACAAACAAACACCTAAAGGACTTTGAGACTGTGAGAAACAAGATTCTCTTATCTGCTTAAACCAAGATGGAAGTTGTCAGGCCTCCTTTCTAAGCATCATGTCAGAAGGAAACCAGGCCCTGCTCATTACCTGCCCAATACCATCTTTACAGTGAAGCATGGTGGGAGCAGTATCAAGCTAGGGGGGCATTTTTCATTGGCCGGGACATGGAGACTGGTCAGGGTTGAGGGAAATCAGAATAGAGCAAAGTCTAGAGATATTCTGATAACCTGAAAACCTGACACTGAGTGGTCTGGACTTCAGACTTGGTCAAAGGTTCACCTTAAAACAAGACAGTGACCCTAAGCACACAGCCAAGACAACACAGGATGACTTAGGGACAACTCTGTGAATGTTCTTGAGAGGCCCGGCCACTGCTCTGAACCCAATTGAATATCTCTGGAGAGACCTGAAAATGGCTTCCACCTACCGTCCCCATCCAACCTGACAGCTTGAGAGGATCTGCAGAGAATAATCCCCAAAACCAGATGTACAAACCTTGTGGCCTCATCCCCAAGAGGACGGGAGGTTGTAATCGCTGCCAAAAGAGGCTTTAACTAAGTCCTGAGTAAAGGGTATGAATACTTATGTCACTTTTTCCTGTTCAATAAATTATCAAAAATTTCCAACATTCTGTTTTCACCATGGGGTATTGAGAGCAGAATGATGGGGGGAAACTTTGAATTAGTTTAGTTTTATTTTAGTACAAGGAGCAACCTAACGAAATGTAAAAAAAAAAAAGTTAAAGGGTCTAAAGAGAAGTAGATTATAGTGAAGTGGTCTCTAAACTGTGGACCTCCAGCTTTGCAAAACTACAACTTCCAGCATGCCCGGACAGCCAATGGCTGTCCGGGCATGCTGGGAGTTGTAGTTTTGCAACAGCTGGAGGTCCACAGTTTGGAGATTACTGTCATAGTGTCTCAGCTTCTCCCAATTATGGCTGATAACAGTGAGAAATGCTGTATTTATACCTGTCCTACAGTCAGCATCTCCTTAGTCTCAAAAAGGCTTTTCTGCAGTGTTTGCGCTCCCTTAAATGGGATCTTTTAGAAGGTTTTTGTCATTTCCAAAAAAGCCTGCAGAACGCGCCACATACACTTCTGGCTGTTGTTTTGTGCTAGGAGTAAGCTTGTCATCCAGTCGAAGTCTGTGCTTTATTATGCGTAGACTTCACTCTCAATAACACCATGTGGCGGAGATAGAAAGCAGCATTAATACTTGGCAGTGTCTCACGTGTCCACAAAGCACGATTTCTACATCACCCAAAATAAAAATAAAAAATTTCTGGTAAAAGCGTTAATGTAACACGAATCAGTGCGGGAGAGAAAGTCTCCACAGAAGGCAGTCCAAAAAATCCAGACGGAGGAAGCCATTTATTGGATCGTACAAAATTCTGTCTGCTACATAGATGGCAGTATTATAGTAGATATACACTGCTCAAAAAAATAAAGGGAACACTAAGATAACACATCCTAGATCTGAATGAATGAACTAATCGTATGAAATACTTTCGTCTTTACATAGTTGAATGTGTTGACAACAAAATCACACAAAAATTATCAATGGAAATCAAATTTATCAACCCATGGAGGTCTGGATATGGAGTCACTCAAAATCAAAGGGGAAAACCGCACTACAGGCTGATCCAACTTTGATGTAATGTCCTTAAAACAAGTCAAAATGAGGTTCAGTAGTGTGTGTGGCCTCCATGTGCCCATATGACCTCCCTACAACGCCTGGGCATGCTCCTGATGGTCTCCTGAGAGATGTCCTCCCAGACCTGGACTAAAGCATCCGCCAACTCCTGAACAGTCTGTGGTGCAAAGTGGCATTGGTGGATGGAGCGAGACATGATGTCCCAGATGTGCTCTATCGGATTTAGGTCTGGGGAACGGGCGGGCCAGTCCATAGCATCAATGCCTTCCTCTTGCAGGAACTGCTCACACACTCCAGCCACATGAGGTCTAGCATTGTCTTGCATTAGGGGTCTTACAAGGGGTCTTACAAGGGGTCTGAGGATCTCATCTCGGTACCTAATTGCAGTCATACTACCTCTTACAAGCACATAGAGGGCTGTGCGGCCCCCCCCAAAGAAATGCCACTCACACCATTACTGACCCACCACCAAAACAGTCATGCTGGAGGATGTTGCAAGCAGCAGAACGTTCTTCATGGTGTCTCCAGACTCTGTCACATCCACTCAGTGTGAACCTGCTTTCATCTGAAGAGCACAGGGCACCAGTGGCGAATTTGCCAATCTTGGTGTTCTCTGGCAAATGCCAAACGTCCTGCATGGTGTTGGGCTGTAAGCACAACCCCCACCTGTGGATATCGGGCCCTCATACCACCCTCATGGAGTCTGTTTCTGACCGTTTGAGTGGACACATGCACATTTGTGGCCTGCTGGAGGTCATTTTGCAGTGCTCCTCCTTGCACAGAGGAGGAGGTAGCAGTCCTGCTGCTGGGTTGTTGCCCTCCTACGGCCTCCTCCATGTCTCCTGATGTACTGGCCTGTCTCCTGGTAGCGCCTCCATGCTCTGGACACTACGCTGACAGATACACCAAACATTCTTGCCATAGCTCACATTGATGTGCCATCCTGGATGAGCTGCACTACCTGAGCCACTTGTGTGGGTTGTAGACTCCGTCTCATGCTACCACTAGAGTGAAAGCACCGCCAGCATTTAAAAGTGACCAAAACATTAGCCAGGAAGTATAGGAACTGAGAAGTGGTCTGTTGTCACCACCTGCAGAACCATTCCTTAATTGGGGGTGTCTTGCTAATTGCCTATAATTTCCAACTGTTGTCTGTTCCATTTTCACAACAGCATGTGAAATTGATCGTCAATCAGTGTTTCTTCCTGAGTGGACAGTGTGATTTCACAGAAGTGTCATTGACTTGGAGTTACATTGTGTTGTTTAAGTGTTCTCTTTATTTTTTGGAGCAGTTTATTCTAGTACATAGGAGGCAGTATTATAGTAGTTATATTCTTGTACATAGGAGGCAGTAATATAGTAGTTATATTATTGTACATAGGGGGCAGTATTATAGTAGTTATATTATTGTACATAGGAAATAATATTATATTAGTTATATTCTTGTACATAGGAGACCATATTATAGCAGATATATTCTTGTACATAGAAGGCAGTATTATAGTAGTTATATTCTTTTACATAGGAGATAGTAATATGGTAGTTATATTTTTGTACATGGGGCAGTATTCTAGTAGTTATATTCTTGTACATAGGAAGCAGTATTATAGTGGTCATATTCTTGTACATAGGAGGCAGTATTATAGTGGTTATATTCTTGTACATAGGAGGCAGTATTATAGTAGTTATATTCTAGTACATAGGAAGCAGTATTATATTAGGTATATTCTTGTACATAGGGGAAAGTGTTGTAGTAGTTACATTCTTGTACATAGGAAGCAGTATTATAGTAGTTATATTCTTGTACATAGGGAGAAATATTATAGTAGTTCTTTTCTTCTACTTAGGGGACAATATTATAGTAGTTATGTTCTTGTACTTAGGAGGCAGTATTATAGTAGTGATGGGGGAAAGCTAGAATTTTTTTTAATTTTAGCACAAAGAGCAACATAACAAAATGTGAAAAAAGTGAGAACACTGCCCCTATGTACAAGAATATGATAGTACTACCTTCTATGTATAAGAATATTTTTACTATAATACTGCCACCTATGTACAAGAATATAACTACTATAATACTCCCCGCTATGTGCAAGAAAACAACTACTATAAATCTGCTCCTATGTACAAGAATATAACTATTATAATACTGCTCCTATGTACAAGTATAAAACTACTGTAATATTGTTCCTATGTACAAGAATATAACTGCTATAATACTGCTTCTATGTACAAGAATATAATTACTATAAAACTGCTCCCTATGTAAGAGAATATAACTACTATAATATTGCTCCTTATGTACAAGAATATAACAACTATATGCACACCCTGTGTGTGGTTACTGACACCTCATGGTACACATATACAGACATTTCCGTCTTTTACATGTTAGTTTCAGAACTTCTCACTTAAAAACCACAATAAAGTTGTTGTGCTATTACCTATAGCAAATTGTAGAATGAGGCCACCATGGGGAGGAGACACAAAATACACAGATATTTTACCACTAACATCTAAGATGAATATAGTATTCCTTGGGCAACCTATTTCTTTTATTGGGTGACACAGTGGCTGACAGATTGGTGACCACTAACAACAGTCATTAGAAATAGATTTTGAGTGGGGGAAAAAAAGCTAAAAAAAAAAAAAATTAAACATAAATAATAAATATATATATTTACCGGTATTTATACACTGCTCAATAATATAAAGGGAACACTAAGATAACACATTCCGGATCTGAATGAATGAACTAATCGTATGAAATACTTTCGTCTTTACATAGTTGAATGTACTGACAACAAAACCACACAGAAATTATCAATGGAAATCAAATTTATCAACCCATGGAGGTCTGAATATGGAGTCACACTGAAAATCAAAGTGGAAAACCAGACTACAGGCTGATCCAACTTTGATGTAATGTCCTTAAAACAAGTCAAAATGAGGCTCAGTAGTGTGTGTGGCCTCCACGTGCCCGTATGACCTCCCTACAATGCCTGGGCATGCTTCTGATGAGGTGGTGGATGGTCTCCTGAGGGATGTCCTCTCAGACCTGGACTAAAGCATCTGCCAACTCCTGGACAGTCTGTGGTGCAAAGTGGCGTTGATGGATGGAGTGAGACATGATGTCCCAGATGTGCTCAATCAGATTCAGGTCTGGGGAACAGACGGGCCACTCCATAGCATCAATACCTTCCTCTTGCAGGAACTGCTGATACACTACAGCCACATGAGGTCTAGCATTGTCTTGCAATAGGAGGAACCCAGGGCCAACCGCACCAGCATATGGTCTTACAAGGGGTCTGAGGATCTCATCTTGGTACCGAATGGCAGTCAGGCTACCCCTGGCAAGCACATGGAGGGCTGTGCAGCCCCCCACACCATTACTGACCCACCTCCAAACCGGTCATGCTAGAGGATGTTGCAGGCAGCAGAACGTTCTCCACAGCGTCTTCAAGTGCCAAATGTCCTGCATGGTGTTGGGCTGTAAGCACAACCCCCACCTGTGGAAGTCGGGCCCTCATACCAACCTCATGGAGTCTGTTTCTGACCATTTGAGTGGACACATGCACATTTGTGGCCTGCTGGAGGTCATTTTGCAGGGCTCTGGCAGTGCTCCTCCTTGGCGGAGGTAGCGGTCCTGCTGCTGGGTTGTTGCCCTCCTACACATCTCCTAATGTACTGGCCTGTCTACTGGTAGCGCCTCCATACTCTGAACACTACGCTGACAGACACAACAAACATTATTGCCACAACTCGCATTGATGTGCCATCCTGGATGAGCTGCACTACCTGAGCCACTTGTGTGGGTTGTAGATTCCGTCTCATGCTACCACTAGAGTGAAAGCACCGCCAGCATTCCAAAGTGACCAAAACATCAGCCAGGAAGCATAGGAACTGAGAAGTGATCTGTGGTCACCACCTGCAGAACCACTCCTTTATTGGGGGTGTCTTGCTAATTGCCTATAATTTCCACCTGTTGTCTGTTCCATTTGCACAACAGCATGTGAAATTGATTGTCAATCAATGTTGCTTCCTGAGTGGACAGTGTGATTTCACAGAAGTGTGATTGACTTGGAGATACATTGTGTTGTTTAAGCGTTTCCTTTATTTTCTTGAGCAGTGTATATAGTAAATTCACTTTGGCTCTAGGTGGCGCTATAGAAACTGTAGCAAATATTTAGTAATAGTCAGAGACATCAGGTGGAGCGAGTGAGATAACCAGCGGTGTACAGTCCTCCCATGTGTACAGGTTTCATCCATATTTTCTCTGTTTTTAGCCGCATAAGGCAGGGATCAGTAGTGCAGCCAATGCATTCCTATGAGATTAGGAACATGACCTCACACTTGGATCCTGCCTGCCGAGCCCTGTGCTGTCCCATTGTATTTTTAGTTAGCGCTGCAAACTGGTTGGAGAAAGTGATATCATCTGGACACTGACATCCTAACCTTGTCCTGCTCACTCAGTTGATGCAGTTGTTACAATGTATCAGTCCGACCAATGATCTCCAAACTGCGGATCTCCAGCTGTTTCAAAACCACAACTCCCAGCATGCCTGGTCAGCCAATGTAGTAGTTTTGTGGAGACCACTGGTCTAGACAATCCCCTGAGTTATACAGCAGCACCTATCTCTTCCCTGTCCAGGCAGTATACAGTGTGTCACTATAGATAAAGACGGGGGGGGGGGGGGGGGTGCATTGTGCTGCTGAGTTTAGCTCACAGAGCATTGCCTATACTCATACACTGTAACAAACTGACTCATAGTAGGCCATAGTAGATAACCTGCCCACTCAGCAGCGCCTACACGCAAATAAAAATACACAATGGGCCAGACTGAGAATTTGCATTAATGGGATGGGTATTTTACTGACATTACCTTTAAAGTGTACCTGTCGTGTGCAAAAATCTTTGATATAATGTAGATAATACCATTATATGTATATTTGGAAAATACATCGGTTAAAAAATTTGTATATTTTTGGGTGAAATAATGCTGTCCTGCAGCTATTGACATTGTGTACAGGAAGTGAGGGCATGATAAGAAGGGTTCTGTGCAGGCTCTTGGCAGTGTGTCAAAGAGCCTCAGTGTACAGAGCTTTGCTTGTCCTCAGTGTACAGAGTCCTGCTTGTCCTCGGTGCACATAGATCTGCTTGTCCTCGGTGTACAGAACACTGCTTGTCCTCAGTGTACAGAACCCTGCTTGTCCTCAGTGTACAGAACCCTGCTTGTCCTCAGTGTACAGAGCCCTGCTTGTCCTCAGTGCACAGAGCCCTGCTTATCATCAGTGCACAGAGCCCTGCTTGTCCTCAGTGTACAGAGCCCTGCTTGTCCTCAGTGTACAGAGCCCTGCTTGTCTTCAGTGCACAGAGGCCAGCTTGTCCTCAGTGCACAGAGCCCTGCCTGTCCTCAGTGTACAGAGCCCTGCTTGTCCTCAGTATACAGAGCCCCACTTGTCCTCAGTGCAGAGAGCCCTGCTTGTCCTTATTGTACAGAGCCCCACTTGTCCTCAGTGTACAGAGCCCCGCTTATCCTCAGTGTACAGGGCCCCGCTTGTCCTCAGTGTACAGAGCCCCGCTTGTCCTCAGTGTACAGAGCCCTGCTTGGCCTCAGTGTACAGAGCCCAGCTTGGCCTCAGTGTACAGGGCCCCGCTTGGCCTCAGTGTACAGAGCCCCGCTTGGCCTCAGTGTACAGAGCCCCGCTTGGCCTCAGTGTACAGAGCCCCGATTGTCCTCAGTGTACAGAGCCCCGCTTGTCCTAAGTGTACAGAGCCCCGCTTGTCCTCAGTGTACAGAGCCCCGATTCTCCTCAGTGTACAGAGCCCCGATTCTCCTCAGTGTACAGAGCCCCGATTCTCCTCAGTGTACAGAGCCCCGATTCTCCTCAGTGTACAGAGCCCTGATTGTCCTCAGTGAACAGAGCCCTGCACACTTATTATTATATTTAAAACATAGAAAAAATCATTTTTATAATGGCTGTCACGCCCCCTCCCATAGACATGAATGCAGGGGACATGGTGTGAAGTCATGACCATGGCCTCCGAACCCTGCGTTTTAACACAATGTGCCGAAGGCTGGGTGCTTGCATTGAGATCGAGGGGGGGGGGCCCCCAGTGGCGGACTCTTGCGATAAGACATTTTATCCCCTATCCTTTGATATCTAGCAACGGAGTACCCCTTTAGAATTGACCCTCGTCGGCTTGTCACATTAGGGTGCATATTCAATACCTCTTTCAAATCATCACCAGATCTCAGAATTGGACAATATCTTTTTAATATACTTATCACCTCATTAGATCGATCGTCAAAACTGCAGATACATCTCATAATATTCTTGTGGCCATTTTGAGACTGAGAAAAACCACATGGCTAACTTATCCCGATGTAGGCACCTGCATGTGTGGGCAATGTACTTTTTGTGTGTCAAGAAACGATAGGATTTTACGAATCCAGTTGACATGTGAGTATATAAACTTTATGATTTCATTAACTGCAAGAGTAAAGGCATTGTGTATGTGGCCACATGTATATGGCTGAAACTCTATGTCGGAAAGACAGTTCAGGAGTTCCGACATCGGATCTCAAAACATATAAGCGGTATGAGAACAGGAGCTCATACACCCATCACTAGACGCATCAGAGATAATCATGGTTGGACCCAAGGAACTTGCAGTTCTGGGAGCTACGCCAGATCAGACTAGGTCCTAGGAGAGGGGATCTTCAGAAGATCCATTTGAGGGAAGAATCCAAATGGATCTTAAATCACTGAGCCCTAGAGGTCTCAATGAAAGATTTCTGTATACTGCATTTTTGTAAACTATCAGCCATAGTCCAGTCATATTCATATTTGTAGTTTAAAATAATCTGATTGAAAAAGTTTGGTAGAGTTCTTTTATTTGAGTGCCAAGTTCATTTAGTGGTATAAATATGGATAATCCTTATTGGATACCTAGATGTTGTCCTTGGTGTGATTTGAACACAGGACCGCAGCGTTGCTGTGCTGGCTACTGAGCCACCCATGCTTGCTGTGATGCTATGTGGGTAAGAGCCTATATGATATGCTTATAGATTGGCTTGCTTTTGATATGGTTATGTGTCCATCTTGTCATTGGTAGATTTGGGTGTCATTGATTGGATAGTTGTAATCTGGTCATTCATTGGGAGCGCCTAACGGTGACATCACATCCAGTGCATATAAATGGGTCAGAATTGTATTGGCAGTCAATGCTGTCAGATGTCTTCTTGCTAAAGCCAAGCTCTAGTGGTGAAACATGTAGGGGTTAACAGGCTTAGATTTTAGCAGAAGTCTCCAGGTCTCTATATGGATAAATAGCCAGGGGATAAGGGAGCAAGTGTGTGACTTCGGCCATGGAGGAGCCACAACCTGTGGTTCTATTATTAGTGTTCATTAACAGGAGGTTATTAGTGTTCATTAGTGGAGGATATTATCAGTGGACCTATCAGTGTACCTTTCATCAAACCATATTTTGTAAACTAACTTAGATTATATTCCCTAACTACTCCCCTCCTGCCCTTAAAAATTTTTTCCGAGCTTTAAAAAGCTGTGTATCATACCTTTCCCCTTGCTCACATTGTGTGAGATCCCGGCAGGAGAAAGTGGGCGTTCCCCAGCAGGTGCAACATCACTGAAGCCTATGAGAGCTGTGCCTCACCATGCCCTGCATGCATTTCTTGAGCTTGGTCTCCTGCCAGGCCGGAAGGAGACCAAACTAACTGTTTGACTTGCGCAGGGAACAGAACGGAGCCACCTCAATTACATTCAAAACTTATAAAAGGTTGAGAATTTTAACAGCAAGTAAATGGCAATGTGTCTTATAATTACATAAGGAACAATATATTAAAAGTTTGGTTTGGTGACAGGTACTCTTAGTGTTTTATATTTGTCATAATTCCTTCATGTAGTTGCCTCCTCATGTGTCTTGGGGTGGAAATTTATTGTTTTGTCTTGTGCTTGTCCTCAGAATCAGAAAAGCATGGCAGCTTTCTTTCAGAAATAGCGCCCCACCAATTTATGGGTTGGGTCTTGTATTGCAGCTAAGCTGTACTGAAGTGAATAGGGATCAGATGCAATATTACAAAAACCTGTGGATAGGGGTGGCATTGTTTTTGCAAGCAAGCAGACATGTTGTTATAATCCTGCACAACACTTTTAAAGGGGAAGTGTATTTTTAACCAGTGCATGGGCAATATACACCAATGTCATAGGGGAGTGACATCAAGAAGCCTGTAATGTTATCACTCTATTATGAAATTATATAGCCCATTATTGTTCTAAAAAGGGAACTTCATAATACTTTAGCAATAACCAATGTACTGGCCCTTTAACCCCTTAAGGACATAGCCCATCTTGGTCTTAAAGGAGAAATTTGTCAAAAACAAACTTTAGATATAGCGCAAGAAATTATTATTGGGGTCCACGCATTCCCCAGGTTATAAGGAGCATCCAGCATCAAATTCAGAAAAATATGAGCGAAAGCCAAGCTCAGGATGTGCAATAAAACTTAACTTTTAATTAATTAAAGTTAATAAAATACTAGAAGGTAAGTGATGTGTAATGATACGGTCAAGATAAATACTGGTCAGTCCTTGGGCTCTGCAGGGCCCAGCTGGCCCAGTCTGACCTTTCACCTAGGGTGCGCATAAGAGTAACACCACAGGGTGAGCAATGTCATATACCACAACGCGTTTCTACCTACTGGTTTATAGCAGGTGTCATCAGGAGGTACCAACAATAATAGCAAATATAGAGACCGACATACTAGGACTTATAGTGTATGGTCCTATGTAAAACTAAGATACTGTTAAGAACCAGACCTCTAATAAGATAAGTGACACAGTTTTTAGTGGTCAAGGAGCCTGCAAAAGAAAAAGCAAATGACTCTCCCTACTAGGTTGCTCAGTTTGAGCCAGTTCACAATGTGACATGAAATCATATCTGTGAATCCTGTGGGGGAGAAAGGCTATCCTGCTAGTCACTAATATGTCACACATGGTCTGTAGCAGATCTCAGCAGAGTTCCCGGTTTCCACCTGTGGAAAAAAGATATAGAGATACTGATGTTGAGATCTATACCTGTGGAGAAAGATTCAGTGCTGTACAGAGACAGACTGAGGGACTCACGGTTAGCTGGTCTGTATGGCGTGTAGACGCTTCCCTGTCTATAGCAGGGTACCGGAGGTGTCCGGATCCTATCGCCTACTGCGGCGAAAGCTGGCGTCTGACATCACTTCCGCCAGCAGTGCTGCTTTATACAGCGCGGCGCGCCACGCCCCCCGTGACGCGAAAGGGAGGCGTGCGTATCAGTAAGTAAACAAATACACGCGCTGTCATTAATACTTAG
Organism: Hyla sarda; assembly: GCF_029499605.1. Lineage (NCBI taxonomy): Eukaryota > Metazoa > Chordata > Amphibia > Anura > Hylidae > Hyla > Hyla sarda. Next base: position 73,734,177 of record NC_079200.1, on the reverse strand, counting down.
CAGATGCTGGTACGGTGATGGTTTAAAGATATCGGCATTATTTATGGCACAATGGCAAGTATCATAGACTAAAGACTCTTTAGAGTCTTTAGTCTATGATACTTGCCATTGTGTCATAAATAATTTTAGAGTCTTTAGAGTCTTTAGTCTATGATACTTGCCATTGTGCCATAAATAATGCCGATATCTTTAAACTGTCACCGTACCAGCATCTGCTAAGTATTAATGACAGCGCGTGTATTTGTTTACTTACTGATACGCACGCCTCCCTTTCGCGTCACGGGGGGCGTGGCGCGCCGCGCTGTATAAAGCAGCACTGCTGGCGGAAGTGATGTCAGACGACAGCTTTCGCCGCAGTAGGCGATAGGATCCGGACACCTCCGGTACCCTGCTATAGACAGGGAAGCGTCTACACGCCATACAGACCAGCTAACCGTGAGTCCCTCAGTCTGTCTCTGTACAGCACTGAATCTTTCTCCACAGGTATAGATCTCAACATCAGTATCTCTATATCTTTTTTCCACAGGTGGAAACCGGGAACTCTGCTGAGATCTGCTACAGACCATGTGTGACATATTAGTGACTAGCAGGGATAGCCTTTCTCCCCCACAGGATTCACGGATATGATTTCATGTCACATTGTGAACTGGCTCAAACTGAGCAACCTAGTAGGGAGAGTCATTTGCTTTTTCTTTTGCAGGCTCCTTGACCACTAAAAACTGTGTCACTTATCTTATTAGAGGTCTGGTTCTTAACAGTATATTAGTTTTACATAGGACCATACACTATAAGTCCTAGTATGTCGGTCTCTATATTTGCTATTATTGTTGGTACCTCCAGATGACACCTGCTATAAACCAGTAGGTAGAAACGCGTTGTGGTATATGAAATTGCTCACCCTGTGGTGTTACTCTTATGCGCACCCTAGGTGAAAGGTCAGACTGGGCTGGCTGGGCCCTGCAGAGCCCAAGGACTGACCAGTATTTATCTTGACCGTATCATTATACATCACTTACCTTCTAGTATTTTATTAACTTTTATTAATTAAAAGTTAAGTTTTATTGCACATCCTGAGCTTGGCTTTCGCTCATATTTTTCAAAAACAAACTTATCACCTATCCTGTAGCTGGTTATGGGGGGTCCAAGGGCTGGGACCCCACCGCGATCACTGGGACAAGACCCGGCAGTGAGGTGACATGCACTCCTCACAGACAGCAGATGTCCCGTTCCAAAGATTGTGGGGGGTCGCATACACATATAATGTGTGGGGGTATCCTAATTGTCCCCAAATGGTAGATGTCAAGGAAGAGAAGGAGCATGCATCTTTGATTTTAATTGCTCAATTCTCTTGTCTTTGGGAAAATAAATGGATGTCAGAGGAGTCCAAAGGGAGCAAAGGGAAGTCTGGTGGGTAACAGAGGAGTTTGGAGAAGGATAGGTATCTAGATAGGGACAAAGAAGTCTGGAGGAGGACAGAAGGGTTTAGAGGTGACAGGAGAGTCTGCAGAGAGACATAGGAATCTATAGAAGAAAGGAGGAGTCTGGAGGAGAAGGGTTTGGAGGTGACAGGAGAGTCTGCAGGGGGACCTAGGGAGACAGACTGATTTCAGGGAGAAAAGAGTTCTGAAGTTGGACAGAGGGGTGGCCATACATAGCTGTTAGCTCAACATTTATTAAGCAGCAGCTATACTTTCCAATTTCCCTATACACTTTAACAATGGGGTTCGCTGTCAAACATGCTGTGCTGCCACTTTGCCACCAAGCAGGGTAAACTGTCCATCAACAAAAGGCAGAGCGGTGGCTGCAGCTGACGTGTGCTGAGGTGGCTACATTGGCGCAAGAGGTGTTGGCGTGTGACCTCTGGGTGATAGATGCAGCGTTCACACCATACTTAAGGCTGTGAGTCGTGACTTCACACCTAGGGACATGTACAGACTGATCTCAGGGAGAAAAGAGTTCTGAAGTTGGACAGAGGGGTGGCCATACATAGCTTCTAGCTCAACATTTATTAAGCAACAGCTATACTTTCCAATTCCCCTATACACTTAAACAATGGGGTTCGCTGTCAAACATGCTGTGCTGCCACTTTGCCACCAAGCAGGGTAAACTGTCCATCAACAAAAGGCAGAGCGGTGGCCACATTGGCGCAAGAGGTGTTAGAGTGTGACCTCTGGGTGATAGATGCAGCGTTCACACCATACTTAAGGCTGTGAGTTGTGACTTCACACCTAGGGACATGTGACACTCAGGCCCTATTAAACCCTCCAGTCCTGGCTGCCTGTGTTTATGTCCTCGGCTGAGATGTGATTTCCTCCTTCTAATCTGATTATGTGCAGTTTCATGGTCACTGGCCACAAGGTATCGCTTTGCAGACTGACTTGTGTTCATTATATTTGTTTGTGGTTAAACAATTCAGAAATAACATGATGCAAAGTGCTGCAGAATGGTAAGGAGTGGCTCATTGGGGGGATATGAGCAGGAAACCATGTTTTAAGGTTGGTAGTTTTAGTTGCTTATCAATGATGTCACCTGTCACCCAGGAAAGTGATCTGAACATGGACAAGAAAAACATAATTTGTCATTGACATAACCTGGGGTCATAATCTGGGTGTTCTGGATTGTGGGGGTCTAAAAGGGTTACTCCGTCCCTAGATATCTTATCCCCTATCCAAAGCAGCAGTAGCCCAAAGCAGAGAGTAACACATTACATGCTACTAAACACCCAATAAGTTTTCTTTTCTTACATGACAAATAGTTATACCCTGTAAATCTTTAAAGGCCAGTCATAACTCTTACACCTATAAGGTTTCCTTAGAAGTTAAAGGGGTATTCCAGCTTTATACATCTTATTCCCTATCCAAAGGTGGGGCAGTCCGGGTGCTGCCTCCGAGACAGGGACATGATGTCACAACCATGCCCCCTAGATTCATGTCTATGGGAGGGGGCGTGATGGCCATCACGCCCCCTCCCATAGACATGAATGGAGGGGGCGTGGGCGTGACATCACGTCCCTGTCTTGGAGGCAGCGCCCGGCACAGAATGCCAGGGGCTGCACCGAGATCGCGGGGGTCTCCAGCGGCGGGACCCCTGCGATCATACATCTTATCCCCTATGCTTTGGATAGGGGATAAGATGTATAAAGCTGGAATACCCCTTTAACTTTTTGGAACTACTCCTGGGTGTAGGGTTGCCACTGGCTAATATGTTCTGGGGGGGTGTCTGTGAGCATGGTGGTGCTGGTGGGCATCACTACCTGGATAGGTTCACCTGGAATAATAAGGTTTATTCTTGTTCATTATCCCATTGACCAGTAGTACTTGAATGTCTGAGAACCCCAGAGCTCCCATGATAACCTCCCTGTCTCCTGTCTTCGGCCATGCACCCAGTCTGCTCCTCTGGTGGCCTGAATGCTATTTACTTAGTATTTCTTTTCATTCCATACCAGAGATTCCTGTATCCTCCAGCAAAGGCATAGAGGAATGATTCTTTCCTTATCTGCAGCATTCACACATTGACATCTGTAGAGATAAGGTGGAATCTCACAGGAGTCAGACTCTGGGGAATGAAATGCGTAGGGTGTAGTAAAATGAATCTGATATTGTTACATGACCCGCCACCGCATTCTGGAGTAGAGAGGAGAAATGTACTCTATAAACAATGTGTACAGGATAAGCTTAGATACACTGAATCATGAGTGTATCATACATGACCAGGTTAGATAACCAAGCCTATGAAAGTATGACATATAACAGGAATACACAGTATTACACATGATAGGATTGGATACACAGCTTAGCAGACAGTATCATACACAACAGGATTAGATACAATGATTAAACAGACAGTACCACCCATAATAGGCTTAGATACAGTGGCTCAGCAGACAGTATTACACATGAAGCTTAGATACCTCAGATGAGTGGCACAGTATCACACATAATAGGCTTAGATTAACCATCTCAATAGCAAACTGGCACTGAGAATTAGTGTTCAGGTCAGTGTAATCTTGTTACGCACTTTGCTCTATAATTCATTTGTTGTTGGGGCTCTATAATTCATTATTGTTGGGGCTCTAATTCATTTGTTGGGGCTCTATAATTCATTTGTTGTTGGGGCTCTATAATTCATTTGTTGTTGGGGCTCTAATTCATTTGTTGTTGGGGCTCTATAATTCATTTGTTATTGGGGGCTCTATAATTCATTTGTTTTTGGGGCTCTATAATTCATTTGTTGTTGGGGCTCTATAATTCATTTGTTGTTGAGGCTCTAATTCATTTGTTGGGGCTCTATAATTCATTTGTTGGGGCTCTATAATTCATTTGTTGTTGGGGCTCTATAATTCATTTGTTGGGGCTCTATAATTCATTTGTTGGGGGCTCTATAATTCATTTGTTGTTGGGGCTCTAATTCATTTGTTGTTGGGGCTCTATAATTCATTTGTTGTTGAGGCTCTAATTCATTTGTTATTGGGGTTCTATAATTCATTTGTTGTTGGGGCTCTATAATTCATTTGTTGTTGGGGCTCTAATTCATTTGTTGGGGCTCTATAATTCATTTGTTGTTGGGGCTCTATAATTCATTTGTTGGGGCTCTATAATTCATTTGTTGTTGGGGCTCTATAATTCATTTGTTGTTGGGGCTCTGTAATTCATTTGTTGTTGGGGCTCTATAATTCATTTGTTATTGGGGGCTCTGTAATTCATTTGTTATTGGGGGCTCTGTAATTCATTTGTTGTTGGGGGCTCTGTAATTCATTTGTTGTTGGGGGCTCTGTAATTCATTTGTTGTTGGGGCTCTATAATTCATTTGTTGTTGGGGGCTCTGTAATTCATTTGTTATTGGGGGCTCTGTAATTCATTTGTTGGGGCTCTATAATTCATTTGTTATTGGGGGCTCTGTAATTCATTTGTTGTTGGGGCTCTATCATTCATTTGTTGTTGGGGCTCTATCATTCATTTGTTATTGGGGGCTCTATAATTCATTTGTTGTTGGGGGCTCTATAATTCATTTGTTGTTGGGGGCTCTATAATTCATTTGTCGTTGGGGGCTCTATAATTCATTTGTCGTTGGGGGCTCTATAATTCATTTGTCGTTGGGGGCTCTATTATTCTCTTGTATTTGAAGATCATCGGTATTGGATTATAGCAATCAGAGGATAATATTACTGATAATACTACTGAGTGTATCCAACAGCAATAAGAGGGGCTGGAATAATGGGGAGCACAGCCCAGAAACACTCCAGATCTCAGCATCCTACAGGCAGAGCTAGTAGATAGGGAGCTGCTTGCTATATACAGTAACTCTTGCCTGGAACTATGGAGGCCAAAGGTCACTAAATGATCTGTCCAACAACCAAAAGACGCAGGCCATGGGAATGATTAATATCCGGATCCTAGGAAACAGACTTATGGGAAAAGATCATTGTCTCAGGGAGGCCAAACAAACAGCCCCAAGAGATCCTGAGGACTCTGATCAATACTCACATTGTACTTCCTGCTAATTCTTACCAAATTGCCATTTACTATAAGGCATCTGATGGCGTAAGCTGCACAGATAGTTCTTCCCTATTGCTATAAACACTGGCACTAGAGAAGAGCGAATTTTTGAAAAATTCAGCCGATTGACCAAATAAAAAAATCGTTTTGATCCGAATAAATTCTCAGCGAATTTTTATTAGTAATGTATTTTAATAATGTGTTTCATAAAGTGTGAGTGTGTTTCACTTTTTTCTCTCTCTATTTTTTAGGTAGTACTACTACTCCCAGCATGGAACAGACTGTTCCATGATGGGAGTAGTAGTACCTGTGCTAATAGACAGATCGCTCGGTTGTCAGGAGTGATACCTGCTGTGATCTGTCCTTAACTGCAGGTACTACTGCTCCCAACATGGAGAACACTCTGCCCCATGCTGGTAGCTGTAGTACCTGCATTAATAGACAGATCGCAGCGGGTGTTACTTCTGACACCCGATACAATCGTCCTGTATAATGTATAGATGCGGGTGGCCAGTCGCTCTTCTCTGGTCCCACTGTAATATGAGTATATGCCGTATATACAGTCATGGCCGTAAATGTTGGCACCCCTGAAATTTTTCAAGAAAATGAAGTATTTCTCACAGAAAAGGATTGCAGTAACACGTTTTGCTATACACATGTTTATTCCCTTTGTGTGTATTGGAACTAAACCAAAAAAGGGAGGAAAAAAAGCAAATTGGACATAATGTCACACCAAACTCCAAAAATGGGCTGGACAAAATTATTGCCACCCTTTCAAAATTAGAACAGAAGAACAATTGCGTTTCTATGGATCAAAAAATCTTTATTGACACAAAATACACAAATGGTACAAACAGCATCATAAAAACTATTAAAAATACACAGATTGGAGGGTAATCCGGAGTTGGTGGTCCAGTGGACCAGAATAGACAGGCGGTGACTGGGATCAGGAGTAAATATATGTAATCCAGATCAAAACCTGATCTTTATAGTAAAAAACACCAGGGAAATACAAATAAAGTGCATTAAAGGGGTTATCCAGGAAAACATTTTTTTATATATCAACTGGCTCCAGAAAGTTAAACAGATTTGTATATTACTTCTATTAAAAAATCTTAATCCTTTTAGTACTTATGAGCTTCTGAAGTTAAGGTTGTTCTTTTCTGTCTAAGTGATCTCTGATGACACGTGTCTCGGGAAACGCCCAGTTTAGAAGCAAATCCCCATAGCAAACCTCTTCTAAACTGGGCTTTTCCTGAGACACTTGTCATCAGAGATTACTTAGACAGAAAAGAACAACCTTAACTTCAGAAGCTCATAAGTACTGAAAGGATTAAGATTTTTTAATAGAAGTAATTTACAAATCTGTTTAACTTTCTGAAGCCTGTTGATATATATAAAAAAAAGTTTTTTCCTGGAATACCCCTTTAACTTTCCGGAGCCAGTTGATATATAAAAAAAAGTTTTGGCCTGGAATACCCCTTTAACTACTGCCATGCAGTTTCCTCTTTTTACATATTCTATTGTATACATTTACCTTGGTAACTCAGGGGAAAAGCAAAGGGGCTTTTTGATATTCATGATATATGCACTTTATCTCACTATGCCCATGGGAATTTTGTCTTTGCATGAGCAGTTAATGCACTTTATTTGTATTTCCCTGGTGTTTTTTACTATAAAGATCAGGATTTCATCTGGATTACATATATTTACTCCTGATCCCAGTCACCGCCTGTCTATTCTGGTCCACTGGACCACCACCTCCAGATTACCCTCCAATCTGTGTATTTTTAATTGTTTTTATGATTCTGTGTATACCATTTGTGTATTTTGTGTCAATAAAGATGTTTTGATCCATAGAAACGCAATTGTTCTTCTGTTCTGGCTATGCTTAGCATTAGGTCAGTTACCATTGGGGACCTTTTTGTGTTCTAACCCTTTCAAAATTGTGGAAGTGTAAGATTGTTTCAAGCATGTGATGCTCCTTTAAACTCACCTGGGGCAAGTAACAGATGTGGGCAATATAAAAATCACACCTGAAAGCAGATAAAAAGGAGAGAAGTTCACTTAGTCTTTGCATTATGTGTCTGTGTGTGCGCCACACTAAGCATGGACAACAGAAAGAGAAGAAGAGAACTGTCTGAGGACATAAGAAACAAAATTATGGAAAAATATCAACAATCTCAAGGTCAAGTCCATCTCCAGAGATCTAGATTTGCCTTTGTCCACAAGAAGTTTGCAACCCATGGCACTGCAGCTAATCAGAGACCAGACCAGAGAAGAGCAGCCTGCCGCCCGCATCTATACATTATACAGGACAATCGCATCGGGTGTCAGAAGTAACACCCGCTACGATCTGTCTATTAATGCAGGTGATACAGCTCCCAGCATGGAGCTGAGTGTGCTCCATGTTGGGATCAGTAGTACCTGCAGTTGAGGACAGATCACAGCAGGTGTCACTCCTGACACCCAATGTGATTGTCCTATCTATTGGAGAAATGCGAGCGCAGGAGAAAGCCGCTCGCATCTATACATTATACAGGACGATCGCAGGGGTGTCGCTAATGAGGAAATTCATTATTTCGATTAGAGTCAAAGTTCGGATTCGGTCCGAATCAAATTATTCATGAAATTCGGAACGAATTCGACTTAGTCAGATTCAATCCGCTCATCTCTAACTGGCACTATAAAGGGTTTGTAGACATGTAGACTTCCGCAAACATGTTCACATTGAAAATAGGTGAAAATGAAGCAATGTTGCAAACTGTTTTGACTAGAAATTCTTCATCTGTTTTCAGTTTACAGCTCCTATGTAAACCTATAAGTCTCCATGGTTACAGACTACAAACAAACCATGAATGTAGTCTGATGCTGTACTCATGCAGTGAGTAGAGGAGGGGGCAGGTAATCAGCAGGATGGTGTATCTGTAACCACAGAGATTCATAGTTCTTCATATATGAATGTTTAACAACGACTGCTTGGAAATTTAGATACATTAGAGCAGCGTTCATGAAATGAGAATGCAAGACAGCCCGGCACTACAAGGTGAGAAGGAGGTGGATAGGGGGTGCGGGTATACACTGCGGTTCTGACGTGTGGCGGTGCTCTGGTTGCAACAGTAATGCATTTATATGGTGTAGGCAAGGACGAAGAAAAACTGGCGACTCACCAACTTCTTTATTGGATGAAATACTCACATAACTTCATAGGGAGGGGACATACACACGGGGGTACAGAAAGGCGACAAGCTCCGTTTCGCACTTTTCATCCGGCCATTACTGAAGCACTAAACAGTGCGAAACAGAGCTTGTCTGTACCCCCCCATGTGTATGTCCCCTCCCTATGAAGTTATGTGAGTATTTCATCCAATAAAGAAGTCGGAAGAAGTAAGATTGGCGAGTCGCCGTTTTTTCTTCGTTCTTGCCTACACCATATTAGAGCAGTGTTCTCCAACCCATGGTTCTCCAGCTGTTGCAAAACTACAAATCCCAGCATGACCTGATTATGTTCTCCAGCTCTTGACCACAAGAATACAACTTGCAGCATTTCAGGACAGCTTAAGGCAGTGTCTCCCAACCAGGGTGCCCCCAGCTGTTGCAAAACTACAACTCCCAGCATGGCCGGACAGCCAACGGCTGTCCGGCCATGCTGGGAGTTGTATTTTTACAACTGCTGGGGGCACCCTGTTGGGAAACACTGACTTAAAGGGGTACTCCGGCGCTTAGACATCTTATCCCCTATCCAAAGGATAGGGGATAAGATGCCTGATCGCGGGGATCCCGCCGCTGGGGACCCCGGTGATCTTGCATGACGCACCCCGTTAAAATCAGTCCCCGGAGCGTGTTCGCTCTGGGTCTGATTACTGTCGATCACAGGGCCGGAGCATTGTGACATCACGGCTCCGCCCCGTGTTACATCACGCTCCGCCCCCTAAATGCAAGCCTATGGGAGGGGGCGTGACATCTTATCCCCTTTGGATAGGGGATAAGATGTCTAAGTGCCGGAGTACACCTTTATGGCTACAACTGTATTATCTACTGTAATATTCCCCCAACCTGTGGCTCTCTAGTTGTTAGAAAACTACAACTCCCAGCAAGCCCAGGCATGCCCAGGCCCTGGCAAATCGGTTCTGCTCACTGCAGGAAGTCGTGTGCCATTTTGGAAAGCTGCTTTGTTCCAGATCTATCACATTCCTAAGATTTGAGTCTTGGAAAGATAAAGATCTCAGCAGATTAGATCTTGGGGGGGGGGCGCTGTTGCATTGGTGTCTATAGAAAATGAATAATGATTACAGTGGTGGAAGGTGGGACTGCAAGCACCAGATGTTACTATAAGAAACAGCAGTTGGATTTGAAGGAAATGCTTCATTGTAAAAAAAGAAAAAAGAGAAGCTCTAAATAATGTGATAATACTAAAATGTTATAGGATTACAATGGACCCTTTGAGCAAACCAACATAGTGATGATCTACGTTAAATATTACTATATATATATATATATATATATATCTGTAGAAGGGTGCAGCTGAGATCTAGCTGACTACCTGGCCTGGACCTGCTGTCTCCTTTATAAAAGGATTTATCAGTGATTGACAGGTTACAATTATCAACAAAGCAACATAATAAGAGCGTTCACTAGGGGCCTCAGACATCAAAGCCTCGTCTTGGCATTCATCTGCCCTGTCCTAGGTTCACAATGCACCATCCTATTGTCTGATGGACAGTAAATACATGATCACCATGATCGCCCTGATTGAGACATCAGCCGTCTGTCTGCAAATCCAATCTCCAGGAGATGGTCCTAAAATGTTCTTAACATCTTATCAATGTCTCCTTGATCTCCGGTGATTAAAACGCATATCTGCAATGTGGTTACTTTAATAAGCTAAACAGATAGAAGAATTACTGAGCACTGCCTATGTGGAAAAAATGATTGCTGAGGCTGAACAGAGGTAACGATGAACGCTGAATAAATAATGCAGCAGGATTTCAAGGTGAATGCTCCGACCTTTCGTTCTTCATATTAAAGTTATACTTTAATAAGCTGTTTAGGCCTGAAACGCAAGGAAGCCTGTATGTATGCGGATTAGTAGGTTGGACCATTAACACCCTGAAACGCGCCCAGTCCTTAGTATTGGGATTTGTTGAGTACTTTTGAGGCAGGTACAGAGCCATAACAATGATGATCAGCCTTGAAATGCATATTAAGAAAACAAAAGAAAAAACATACAATTGCATCGCATGAACTGCGCTTACATAAAAGGGACCGATTTCAGCGGGGTTAGAACAATAAACGTAAAAATGTATTATAGTCCATTATAAAAACATAACAGACTATAAATGTTCACCTTCTTTGTTTTAACCCCACTGGATAGGGGATAAGTAGTTGATTGCGGGGGAGTCCGACCACTGAGACCCCCCGGGTTCTCCAATACGGGACCCCCGGCTGTCAGTGAGGAGCACAAGTCGCCGACTGGTAGACTGCACGCTTTCCATTAATTTCTATTGGAGGGCTGGAGATGCCCAAGTGCTGTACTTGGGTCTCTTGGGCGCTCCCATAGAAGTAAATTGAGCATGTGCCGTTGGCAGCACAAGGTCCTTACTGAGAATCAGGTCACGTTCCGGAAATCATGGGGGGGCCCCAGCGGTCAACCTTCCACAATCAGTTACCTATCCTCTATCCTGTGGATGGGGGAATAAGTAAGTTTGGGCTGGAGTTCTCCTTTAAGTACTTTCACTGCATACACAGCATTGAAATACAGCCTGTGTATAAGGATTTAATCAATATGTTCTATGCAAAATACAGAACTGAAATAATAAACACCCTGAAATGTGTGAACATATTTATTTAGGGATAAGTACTTTTAACACACATGCAGAATTAGTAGGTGTGACATTTCATCCCACAAAAGGCGTGTAGGCCTGTTTATAAGGGATTTATTAAAGGGGTATTCCACTTTTTCTATTTGACTATGCTACAGGGGCTGTAAAGTTATAGTAGTCCATAATACAGAATAATGTATGTGCCTGTCTCTCATGGCTGGTCTCACATTCTTATGTCATCTCTGCTCTGGATGTTCATTTTTAACAGCATACAAAATGACTCCTGTCTCAGGTATTCCCAGGATGCAGTGTGGCCGAGAGACTACCTCACTAGGCAGGTGATAACAGACAGCCTGTCTGCTTCAATGGGTGGAGTGACCACAGGGAATTTCCAACAGCTGAAGGCACCCTAGTTAGAAAACTCTGGTCTTTTGCATAGAATGTAGCTCGTTTATGGTTTAATGGGTAGGGTGGCTGATGTATAGGAGGGAGAAAAGTGGAATTATGGGATTTGTAGTAAAAGAGAAAACACCAACAGGAAAAAGTCAGTTCACAAAAAGAAAGCCACAGCTTTATGGTAATCTCAAAACATAGCCATTTAACCTAAAGACAAGCATGGATCCTTTCTAAGTATGTCCATTATTTTCTGGCAGGTAAGTGCTAAAATCGCCTTTTGGTGGATAACCCCTTTAAGAAGATTTATATGGAAATACAGAATTAGAATCATGTTAAACATCCTGAAGTGTTTGTGTGAATGCCTGACATATCTAAGGCACCTATATAGTTTACTTGTGTGTGTTTATAAAAAAAAAAAATATATATATATATATATATATATATATATATATATATAGTAATTTCATTGCAATGTGTGACATTGAAATGCAGCGAAACAAGTGCAGTACAATACATTAAATACTTTAAATGCATATACAGTACAGAGCTGATATGAATCCTCATAAATGCCCTGAAATGTGTTACCCTGACCTATTTAGTGTTTTAACATGTACAGATAGGTCATTAACGCCTGAAGTGCGTTTAGCTTCTATGTACGTCTGTCTGTTAGAATTTACCGAGCTATTTCAAAATGTACACGTTTGCATGGAAGAACATCTGAAACACATGTGGCTACGAGCAATGGTCTGTACTATAGAATGTCAGTGTGTATGCACAGTCCTCATGGATGATCGTAAATTCCCAAAATGCATTTAAATTCTATTCTTGTTTATGAGGAGTTACTAAGTTTTGTACCAGAATGTGGTTTCCAAGGATGGCTGTGAATACTCCAAAACATATATGGTTACTACCTTGTATATGTAGGTGATCTTATTAAGAACTTGCAGTTTGCACGAATGATAATCCGTGACCAAAATGCCATAGACAAAGGCCATAGCCTCCAGAAGGATTTGTTCTACAGATAGGGAACGTTTACTGAAGAGAGCACAGCACACGTAATAGAGGGTTAGCAGAGAACCCTTTAAAACAACCAACATGGCCACCCATGCATGCTAGAAAACTTCAGGACCCCATATTATGACACTGCTGTCTTGCTGTTAACTCTCAGGCGGCCTTAGATCAGTTGTCATTTAGTGTATTTCAGTGTCATTAGTTGAATTTACTGTATTTTCTATAAAGCCTGGGTGACTCTGCGACTAAATTATAGCATTAAAGGTGTACTCTGCCCCTAGACATCTTATCCCCTATCCAAAGGATAGAGTATAAAATGTCTGAGCACGGGGGTCCCGCTGCTGGGGACCCCCGCGATGTCCCTGCTGCACCCGGTGTTCATTTAGGGTGCAGCACCGGAGGCTTGTGACATCACGGCCACGCCCACTTGTGACATCACGGCCACGCCCCCTCAATGCAAGTCTATGGGAGAGGTCGTGACGTCACAAGCGGGGCGTGGCCGTAACGCCACCAGCCTCCGCCCCGCCAGTCATCCGACACTGAGCGAAGTTCGCTCCATGCACCAGATGTCTGGGTGCCACAGCCGAGATTGCGAGGGTCCCACGCGATCAGACATCTTATCCCCTATTCAAAGGATTGGGGATAAGATGTCTAGGGGCGGAGTACCCCTTTAAGGCTTCTTCAAATGGCTGCTATGACACATCTGTATTAACAGAATCCAAACCTAAATTCTTCAGGATTAACCCTTCCCTGTGATATAATGGTATGATCCTTGCTCCCCCCATCATCTCCCATAGAATCCTTCCTTGTGGTCGCCCCATATTTGGACCTGTCCTTGTCTCCATAGATCCGCACTATTTCTATAGCTCATCTTAAATGTGCCTGTAAATTATAAATACTCCAGTGAGGCTGTGGCCATCCATCATCTCTCCAGTTACAGCCACTACCTATATATAGAGAGGAGAATGGGGGGCAAAAAATAACCACGATTAATGAATACAGGCCGCTGTCATCTTCATATGTTGTGGAGAGCACAGGATGGATTATGGGGGGCCACAGATGGGACTGACCAGGTGATATATTTACTTACCACCTGAGGAACATAGCAATCTACTCATGTGGCTGAACTGTGTATCTAAGTTTACCATGGGTGTAACGGTCTGTTCAACCAGTGTATCTAAGCCATGCATGGAACTGTCTACTGAGCTTTATATCTAAGCCCATCATGTCTGATACTTTCTTCTGAGACTGTATCTAAGCCTTGTCATACTATTTGTTTAGCTGTATTTACCTAAGCTTATCACGTGCGATCCTGTCTAAGCATTTTATGGACGACACTGTCTGTTGAGCTGCTGTATCTAATCCTCGTGATCGATACACTCTTCAGAGCCACCGCATCTAAGCCAATCATGTGTGATACGGTCGGCTTAGCTGTTGATCTAGAGCCTATCATGTGTAATATGGACTTCTGATCTGCTGTATCTAAGCCAATCATGTGTGATACGGTCGGCTTAGCTGTTGATCAAGAGCCTATCATGTGTAATATGGCCTTCTGAGCTGCTGTATTATCTAAGCCTATCGTGTCTGCTGAACTGCTGTATCTTAGTTTACATTGTGTAATATTTTCTAATAAGCTACCGTATCTAAGCCTATGAAGTGTAAAACTGTCTGCTGAGCTACTGTATCTAATTATATCATGTGTGATACTGTCTGCAAAAACATTTTTTTTCAGCAGGTAGAGGATGCGGTGGTGATATCATCTGGTCACATCTTCCCAGAGGTGATATACTGCAGCCAGGAAACTGACCCCTTCCCAGATCTTCAGCCTCAGCATTTCACACCTTCTGCAGGGGATTCTGGGAGGAAACCAGTAAGGCTAGGTTCACACTACGGCATTTCAGCCTGCAATTCCGCTTTGAAATTGCAGGCAGAAATTCCGATTACTAAAATGTATAGCATGGTGAATGGTTTTCCGTTCACAAATTCACACTTCAGAATTTGTGAAGCAGAATTTGTGAACGGAAAATCCACTTTAAAATTTCCGCCTGAAGAATGGGGTTTCTCATTCTTCAGGCGGAAATACTCGCGGAACACATTGCAGTCTATTGGAGACTGCAGTGTCCACGCGGTCCTGATTCAGTTGGCGCTGGCCGCACTCGGAATCTCCAGGTGGAAATTTTCTGCCCGGAGATTCCGCAGTGTGAACCGAGCCTAAGGGTCTATTCACACGGCAGAATTTCCGCTTGTGGAATTCGGCCTAAAATTAAAGCCCATAGACTTCTATGGGATTCCGCACTCCCATTCACACTTCTGAATTTCCGCTTGCGGAAATTCAGGAGTGTGAATGGGAGTACGGAATCCCATAGAAGTCTATGGGCTTTAAATTGAGGCGGAATTCTGCATGCGGAAATTCTGCAGTGTGAATAGACCCTAAAGCTGAGTACAGGCTGGATAATCGCTCCAATATGGGGCAGCACTCGTATATTTGGGGTGCAGATCACTATAGCGCGAGGGGTGGAGGTGTGGGGGAGGCAGGCGATTCATGAGACAGCCAATCCTATTGTTCCTTTATAACTGACATTGGATGCACAAGTGTCACCCTTACTAAAGGTGGGCACCCATCACAGTGCCCCTTTCCGTATGGCTGGTACAGTTATATGGACACTAATATTTCATCCTATTATGTCTATCCTGCAGTGAAATTTACTATTACATGGACATGAACATGATTGGCACTATTGTGTGATACACCGAGCTGTGTATCTAAGCCTAATGTGTCATAATCTACTCAGCTACTGTAGCTAATCTTCTCATGTGTGATACTTTCTTCTGAACCAATGAATCTGAGATATCACATGAGATACTGCTTGGGGAGCTGTAATGTACAGGTGGTTAGTGTGGTGAGTAAAACTATGTATTCATTGCCCCAAACCGTTCTGATGTTTCCGAGATATAGCACAATCGTGTAATACGTAAATAAGATCTTAACTGCTCTGGAGGCGGGGTTGACTATCTGCTCCTCCGGCGCTGTCCCCGGGTACTGTTCACATGCACCACTATCTGCTGAGCTACTGTATCTAGGCCTATCATGTGTGCTACAATCTATGTAATACTGGTACTATATATATAATCGCAAAAAATGGAAGAGAGCCGCTCTCTTCCATTTTTTGCTTCATTTACTTGGGGCCTGGGTCTGGCCCTGGGGCTGAGCACCCACGTGGATCTTAGAATCCTTGGCTACAGCCACGCATGGTGCTCTTCTTCACTTTTTTCTATATATATATATATACACACTGTACTGCAATGGATGGTACTATTACATGGGTACTTCACTGAATGTTACTATTATGCGGACATGAATATGACTGGAAAGTCATAGTGTAACTGATATGGCTGTTGCTATTAATTGGGCACTGATATAACTGAACCTATTATATGGCCACTGATATAGCCGTTACTATTACATAGGCACTGCTATCAATTGTTTTATTATATGGACACTAAGGGTATGTTCAAACTACGGATTGTGAACGGAATCTCCGCTTGCAGAATTCCCCGAGCGGAGATTCCATTCTGGTGTCCGCCGCCGCCGCCGAAATAGCAATAGGGCCGCGCGGCAATGCCACGTCACCATTGAAGGCTATGCAGTGTTCGCAGACTTCTGCGCACAGAATGAAAATATTCTTTTTTTGCATGGAACAATGGTCTTAGGACCGTCCTCAGGTCTCCTCCACAACACTGAACCTTGCACCTACTGTATTATAGTTACACCTATGTTTAGTGAGACCTCCACCCAGGCTAGGAATATCTCTTTAAGTGGTAATTGGACTGTAGAAAGGGGATTTTAGGAGCTGGTTGTGAAGGAACAATGTCCATACTCTGTGACACCTCATACAGTGCCTGCTCCTCACAATTTTTAGATAAAGTATTTGCTTCCGACCCTCATTTATCTTCCACTGTACACACCAGGCTTGGCTTTATTATTAGACTGTGTTACTTCCTCTGTACCCAACAGCAGCGCATACCCAGCAGCCATCTCCAGGGTGCTAAGAGAAAGACACGGAATGTTTCAAGGATGGTAGTTATATTCTTGTACATAGGAGACAGTATTATAGCAGTTATATTCTTGTACATAGGAGACAGTATTATAGTTGTTATATTCTTGTACATAGGAGTCAGTATTATAGCAGTTATATTCTTGTATACATAGGAGGCAGTATTATAGTAGTTATATTCTTGTACATAGGAGGCAGTATTATAGTAGTTATATTCTTGTACATTGGGGCAGTATTATAGTAGTTATATTCTTGTACATAGGAGTCAGTATTATAGCAGTTATATTCTTGTATACATAGGAGACAGTATTATAGTAGTTATATTCTTGTATATAGGAGACAGTATTATAGCAGTTATATTCTTGTATACATAGGAGACAGTATTATAGCAGTTATATTCTTGTATACATAGGAGACAGTATTATAGTAGCTATATTCTTGTACCTAGAGACATTATTATACAAGTAATATACTTGTAGATATGGACATTATTATAGTAGTAATATTCTTGTACATAGGTGCAGTGTTATAGTAGTTATATTCTTGCACATTGGAGGTGGTATTACTGTAGTTTTATTCTTGTACATAGGAGACAGTATTATAGCAGTTATAGTCTTGTACATTGGAGGCAGTATTATAGTACTTATAGTCTTGAATATAGGAGAAAACATTATATTAGTTATAATCTTGCACAAAGGAGCAGTATTAGGCTAGGTTTCCACTTGTTTTTTTTTTACACTTAAAAAAACACCAGCAAAAACGCCAGAAAAACTGCCACAGGTTTTTCCTACGTTTTGGCAGTTTTTAGCACCTGTACTAATAGAAAGATCGCCCAGGGTGTCACTCCAGACACCTGAGGCGATCATCCTATCTATTGCAGAGATGCGGAGCAGCTCCATACAGCGCTCGCATCTCTGCTCTGTACTCCGGGCCGGCCAGTGATGTGAATACATATGGAAAAGACCGCAGCACACAAAGGTAGTTAAAAAAAAAATCCTGAAGTGTTTATTCCATCCTCAAAATACAAACAGGTGCCCTGGTGTACTACAGTCAATCTGATGAAGGGGTAGTTTCACCCCGAAACGCGTCTGTTTTATTGCTGTACATCAAATAAAGTTGCTGCACTTTGTGACCACTTCCTTTCGAATCCTGAGCGCCTGCTGCCAAGGTCGTTTTTTTCTTATTTGTATCTAGCCTTATAGAAGTCATATTCATGTACATAGGAAATAGCATTATAGTAGTTATATTCTTGTACATAGGAAATAGCATTATAGTAGTTATATTCTTGTACATAGGAGGCCGTATTATAACAGTTATATTCTTGTATATAAGAGGCAGTATTATAGTAGTTATATTCTTGTACATAGGAGGCAGTATTATAGTAGTTATATTCTTGTACAAAGGGGGTAGTATTATAGTAGTTATATTCTTGTACATAGGAGGCCGTATTATAGTAGTTATATTCTTGTATATAGGAGGCAGTATTATAGTAGTTATATTCTTGTACATATAAGGCAGTATTATAGTAGTTATATTCTTGTACATAGGAGGCAGTATTATAGTAGTTATATTCTTGTACATAGGAGGCAGTATTATAACAGTTATATTCTTGTACATAGGAGTAGTATTATAGTAGTTATATTCTTGTACATAGGAGGCGGTATTATAACAGTTATATTTTTGTATATAAGAGGCAGTTTAATAGTAGTTATATTCTTGTACATAGGAAATAGTATTATAGTGGTAATATTCTTGTACATTAGGGGGGGCAACATTGTGGCTGTTATAGTTATGTACATAGAATCAGTATTACAATAATTATATTCTTGTACATAGGTGAGTAGTATTATAGTAGTTATATTATTATACATAGGATGCAGCATTGGATTATTTATATTCTTGTACATATGGGGCAGTATTATAGTAAGTCTATTCTTGTAAATTTAGAATACCCAGGAAAACAACAGATACGTTTTGTATAGTATGACAATTTAGTTTACTCATTGTTTTTTTCCTTTTTGAGCTGCTCCATCTCGCTGTAGGTATATTTTACAAGGTGTGTCCTATTACACTCTCTTACACAGGTTCAGGGTCAGTGAGAAGGCTCCTGGTTGGAGTCCTGTGTCTGGGGACATTCCTGGAAGTAAGACCCTCCATTACTGAGCTCAGCTTCCCCTCACTTCCAGGAATGCCTGTGACTTGTCAATCTGTAGCCATGTGTTTGTGCTTAGCAGGGATTTAGCAGCGGTGTGTGACGAGGGTATATAATGCCGCCCTCTCCCCATGTGGTATTGTGAATACAAACCCTGGAGCTTGGCAACAGGCAAATAATCAACAGTCATGACCGGCCTGTATCTTTGTGTTTTACTTTATTATTACAGGTGATGTGTCATGTTATGTAATTCTATTTAATTATACATTCTATAGGACTAAGATGGTTACAGGGGCATTTAATCAGGATAATCAGGAATATTAATTGTTATTAAATCTGCTTAAAAACTAATAAAAAACAAAAATAAACAATACAAAATAATTGTAATTAATAATTTATTCATGGGGTTGTTCACTTAAGCCATACACATACATATCCCCCCATACACGTGCACTCTCACCTCTTCAGACTCCTCTGCCCCCAAGAGACCCTTCTGTCTATTCTATATCCCCCAGACCCTTTGTCCCCCTCTAGACCTCTCTGTTCCCTTCAAAGACCCCTCTGACCTCTTCAGATCTATTTTTTTTTGTGTTTCCCTTCAGACCCCTTAGTCCCCCTCTGCTGCCCTCTCCAGGTACCACCAATGGTGACTTAACTCTCCCCCCCCCCCCCCAAGAACAAATGGTTCATGCAGTTGAAATCCAACATGCCCGACCCTTCCTTCTCAGACATCTGCCATCAGATAAGAATCGGGAGGCCCCCATAAACATAAGATGGTCAGCAAGTCTTGCTGAAATTGTCCTACACCTATTGTAATGTGTATGGAAAGCTTTAGGGCCCAGGGATCAGCTCATCACTGCCGGGCCTGCTGCAGAACCTTTACTGATCATATGTTTGTAATTTGTTTTATATTATGGCTAGTGTACATCCATGTAATATATGGATTGATAGGGTCCACAAAGAGACAAGAGCTGCTCTTTAGTAGTGGACATTTCAGGGGGGGGGGGGTGAACCTCCTTTTAAACATCTATATGCCCTAACAGGTTGTCAAGTGAAGACAACCCCTTTAGGCTAAGTTTCCACTTGGTTTTTTTCTGCCAATTTTTGGAGATCTGCCACTGCAGTTTTTGAGCCAAAGTCAGAAGTGGATCCATAAGGGACGAGAACTATAAGTCCTTCCTTTATGTGTCCTATTCCTTTTGAATACACTTCTGGCTTTGGCTCAAAAACTGCAGTGGCAGTATTTCAAAAACTGCCAGAAAAAAGCCAAGTGGAAACTTGGCCTTAAGATCTGTAAATGTTTAAGCATGTAACCACATATCTGATATTCTGGCACATCAGGTCTCACTGATGCTGGATTAGAGGAATTTTACCTAATAACAAATTTGCTCCATGTTAGCCATGCTTGGCTGCAGCACAGCTTCTTTCCATATGAATGGCAGGTGACAACCCTCTTACAATAACACATAGCAGGGTGGGGTGTGACAACTTCCACTCATCCTTCATTAATCCACATTGGTGTACAGTGCTCACCACTCACCTTTTGTGTTTGTTATTTGGGAATATTTGGGTCTCACACCCCCTGGTCCTGTATGCAGGGGTGCAGCAGACATGGAGTGGGCCCACTTGTGTATTGGGACGTTTCCTTCTAAAATCTGTGCCCTCCAGCTGCACTTTTTTCAGTGGGATGAGAGGCGTCACCTCTGTCTGACTTAATGGGATTATTAGAACAAACCATAAACAGGCATGACATAGGATATCATGTTCCTCTTCCCTGAAACCCCACACCCTTTGTCACCCAGCTTTCCAGAGTGCTAAATGGCACTTTTGCATGTGTAAGGATTTAGCATGGTACAGCATTGTAAAACTTGTCGTTCAGGAATCTAGGAAAGCTGGCTGACAACTCCTGCTGGAGCTTTTATTAAGGCCATATTGCCCATTAGGATTACTGGATAGTTCCTGCTTGTATGGTAGGGATTCCATTAGCTTGTCTGTATATGTTCTAAACTATTTCTAATTTACTTGTTCCTGGGAAAGCTGGGTGACAAACAATATGCCTGCCTTTACAGGGGTTGTCAGCTAGTTTTCCTAGGGTCCTGAATAGCACTCTTCCCTTGTTAATAAAGACACTGGCCTTTATTTACTAAGAGTGTTGTGTAGGTTTCTTTGTGGGTTTTAATTCCCTACAGTTTATTTTCCACGGTATTTACTAAGGTTTCCCTACATTTTCCACTTTCCTTACACTTTTTTTTTTTACACATGCTCTGATCTGTCGGGTTTTCCTCAGCTCAAATCCACCACATTTTATGTTGAAACCTTAGTAAATATGTTGGGTTTTTGTGAAAATGTCGGGAACACGCCCCTTTTAAGAGACCACACCCCATTTTCCAGGCTGCCACGCCCCTTTTTCGGGTTTTCTTAGCAAAATGGAGAGTAAGTCGTGTTTTTTTCAATTCTGGTGCAAATTCTGGTGCAATGCGACAGAATCCAGCGCACAACCCGACAAAACATTTCAGGTTTGCAATAGTAAATGAGGGCCATTGTCTTGGATGACACTCTTCCACTGGATGTATTAGATATATTAAAATAAAGGAGTCTGGGAAAGCTGGATGACTGTCAGGATGGTTGAAATGACACTTCAGGCAATAGGTGACAACTAGCTTTCTTTGAGTCCTGAGCAGCACACTTCCTGACTAAGTAGTTGTCTACTTTGGATAAGACTTGGACATTTAAAGAAAAGGGAGCCTGGGGAAGCTGGGTGATCGGTAACATGTCTCCACACAGCTTAACAAAAAATCTAGTTATGCATAATAAGATAGGTCGTTCAGGATTAGAGGCAAGCTGGGTCATAATATTTGTTTAATCACCTAGCTTTCTATGATACAGATATAGTACTGTATAGGATGTGTAACCACTTGTACTAGACCACCTAAGGCAGTTGTGTGGTCAGATCCAAGGTGGTAACTGGATATTATAGCTATTCTTGTTGATCAGAGGAGTATAGCGATAATAAATTATAAGGAGCAGGATCCAAAATGTCTGATAGTGACCAGATGTGGAAAATGGAGCAACAGCACTGACTGCAGGATTATGTGTCCCCCCCATGTAACAGGAAAAAACATAAATCTGGCCTGTAAAATATTTCTAAGTCACTAACAGGCTTCAGTGACTGTAACCATAGGAGCTTGCAATTCAATTTGATCATTTATTCATAGGCACTCGCTAAATTTACTTTACAAGCATCGATGGGGCCTGATAGGTGCCAGATTATGAGATATTCTGGATTATCAAACATTACAGACAGTCACCTGTAAAGAGTAGAATTAAAGGGGTACTCCCCTGGAAAAATTTTCACGTCACACGGAGCTTCAGCCTATCACCAGCCGAGGCGGGACATCGCTGCGGCCGGTGATAGGCTGAAGCTCCGTGTGACGTGCCGGGCTAACAGGAAGTAAGAAGAATACAGCCCGGGGACCGAACACCTGTACCGGAGCTCCGGGGGCTCGTTGGCAGGTAAGAGAAAGTTTGTTTTCTTTTATTTTGCAGCCCGGACGGGATAAAATAAAAAATGTGCGCGCCAGACTACTCCTTTAATTTGTTCTGGGACGACCAGTGTATGTTGAGACCATTGTATGTTGAGACCAGAACTCTATGGAAACCTGGTAATTGGTTCTAAAGGCACCAAAATGTCATCCAAAAATAGGAAAAAGTGAGAATTAAAAAAAAATAAGTAGATAACTAATATAGATAAAGCAAATCCTTACATATAAAAGTAAGAAAGATCTGCTGGGAGCTGTAAATCACTGTCTATGTCAGTGTTTCCCAATCAGGGAGCCTCCAGCTGTTGCAAAACTACAACTCCCAGCATGCCCGGACAGCCTTTGGCTGTCCGGGCATGCTGGGAGTTGTAGTTTTGCAACAGCTGGAGGCTCCCTGCTTGGGAAACACTGGTCTATGTAGAGGACAGGAACTTCTTCAGGGTCCTGTACAGTACACGCAATGTCCTAAAAAAGTAACATGGAGCCGCCCCTACCTGCTGTCCAAAGGAGCAGGTAATCCTGGTACAGGTAAAGAGTACAGAACATGTAATACCTCCCTGTACTGTAGGGGGCACTGGCCAGATCTTCCAGCCATTGACACACACGTTTCATGGATCCTGGACTGTCTGTAACATTGTATGTTGAGTCTGGTTTCAACTTACAATGGTCCAGAAAAGACCATTGTATGTTGAAACTATTGTATGTTGAGGCCATTGTAAGTTGAGGGATCACTGTATAGAGCAATGTTTTGCAGCAGTTTTCCTTGCTTAGGCCCCTTTGACACTATAGAAGTCTCTGTTTTAAAGATCTGTTATAATGTTCCGTTAACAAAACCCTTAAAAACGAACGTTAAAAAATCCCATTATAGTCTATGGGCATTTTACATTATCCGTTTTAACCCGTCATAGCCTGTTATTAATAACAGACATTATTTTGTGACGGGAGAAAGTAACAGGAGAAATAGTCCATGCACTATTTCTTCAGTTTTTTTCTCCTGTCACAAAATAACGTCCGTTATTAATAACAGGCTATGACGGGTTAAAACGGATAATGTTAAAGGAGTAGTCCAGTGGTGATTCAGTGGTGAGCAACTTATCCCCTATCATAAGGATAGGGGATAAGTTGCAGATCGCGGGGGGTCCGACCGCTGGGGCCCCCTGCGATCTCCTGTACGGAGCCCCGACAGCCCGCGGGAAGGGGGCGTGTCGACCTCCGCACGAGGCGGCGGCCGACACGCCCCCTCAATACAACTCTATGGCAGAGCCGAAGCGCTGCCTTCGGCAATCTCCGGCTCTGCCATAGAGATGTATTGAGGGGGCGTGTCGGCCGCCGCCTCGTGCGGGGGTCGACACCCGCTATCTCGGCGGAGAGCCGGGGCCCCGTACAGAGAGATCGCAGGGGGCCCCAACGGTCGGACCCCCCACGATCTCAAACTTATCCCCTATCCTTAGGATAGGGGATAAGTTTTTCACCACTGGACTACCCCTTTAAATGCCCATAGACTATAATGAGACTAAGCCACTCATGCACAGGAAGCACCGCAGGACGCATCTAATTTATGTTTGTGGACCTGATGAAGGCGCATGTGAGCGTCGAAACGCGTTGTCTGAAAAAATCTCAATAAATTGTCCTGTGTAAACCGTGGCGTCTTGAGTCAGTTCCCTGCCAGCAGAAGCGCTCTACACAATTCCCCATTTTTATATATCCATTCTCCTTCCATTAATCGGTATTCCAGAGGATAGGGGAGATAGAGCTGCATACTGCATTCTCCAACCTCCACCCATAACCTCCACTAGTGTTGGACTAGCACTGTTGCATCAATCCAGCAGGTTGGTACGACACTATAGGTGAGTTGGTGGGTCTCCCCCTTTCCTACCCTACTTCTTTTATATGACAATACCCCACGAGAGAGCGCCCCGTTTTTTCTTTTCTTTTTTTTTCCCCCTACCATAGACTATTATGGGATTTTTTAACGGCCGTTTTTAAGGGTTTTGTTAACGTTACATTATAACGGATCTTTAAACGGAGACTTCTATAGTGTGAAAGGGGCCATAGCATGGCATTGTGTGTGTCCTCAGTCAGGGGCTCTCATCTGCATTATAATAGCAGGGGCCTGGGCCAATAAGGGGCGGTGGGAGGGGGGTGCAAGAATTCTATCCCATTCATCTCTGAGTGAGTCTTAGTTAGGACAAAGCTGCTGCTCTGAACACTTCTCAGCTTCTCACACCCAGAGCTCTGAGCAGTGCTGGATATTATCACCACCCCTGGCATGGACTATTAAAGCCCCGGGCAGAGAATGAAGGTTACAGTAAGTACAGAACCTTCTATGGCTCGTATCTACAGCAACAATTCTTATCCTGGGGCCAACAAGAAAAAACTTTAACCCCAGGACCTAAGAGTCTTTACTAGTTTTTTTTACTTCAAGGAGGCAGAGCTGTATGAAGGAAAGTTTTATTTTTACTAGACTTGGATGCAATGTAGGTATTTTTTTATTAATTTTTTTATTTTTTCGATTTTTACTACAATTTTTTGTATTAGCAATAGGATCTTTTCTGATATAAACTTCACAGAGGCAGAGATAAAAGCAAATAAGTGTCATTCTTTCTAGACTTTGTGCATTTTTTTCCATATCTTTTTATTATGTTTTTCTTTGTAATATTTTGCGTATTTGTTATTTATTTATTACTTTAATTTTTGTTTTTTAAGTAGACCGTTTTTCTTATGATGTTTTTTTTATTACATTTTTCTGTATTGGTAAGACACCTGGAATATTTTTTATTTATATATCATTTTAGATTTTTACATATCTTTAAGGTTTTGAACTTCAAAAATCTATTTTGTTTACATTGATTTTCTTTTCTCTGTTATATAAAGAGCACGGGCATATCCTGACCGCCAGTGCATGTGGAGAGTTGTAGTTGCATGTTGAGAGTTGTAGCTGGAGATATCTGTATGGGAGATTCTGTTAGCAGCGCTATTGTGTCCATGGAAGGAAAGCCTCAGTTCTCCATTCGTTGCAAAACTATAACTCCCATCATGCCAAACGCAGTTCTATTGTTGCAGTTGTATTCTATCTGGGCATGCTGAGAGTTGTAGTTTTGCAACAGCTGAAGAGCCACAGTACAGATTGGAGACCACTGTTTGAGATAAAGTTTGAGCAGCCAGTTAGCAGTTCTTCTCTAGTGGAACTACAACTCCCAGCATGCCCTAACAGCCTGTGGATTATCAGATGCTGGATTCGAGGGATAGATTTATATATAGAATATTCCAGATCACTGTTTCCCCAACCTGTGGCTCTCTAGCTCAGCGTTTCCCAACCAGGGTGCCTCTAGATGTTGCAAAACTACAACTCCCAGCATGCCCGGACAGCCAAAGGCTGTCCGGGCATGCTGGGAGTTGTAGTTTTGCAACAGCTGGAGGCACCCTGGTTAGGAAACACTGGTCTAGCTGACACTCCCAGCATGCTGGCAGTTGTAGTTTTGCAACAGCTGGAGGCACCCTGGTTGGGAAACACTGCTCTATCTGGCACTCCCAGCATTTCCCATGTTAGGTGCTGTAGTTTTGCAATACCTGAAGAGCTAAACCCTAGTAAATCCGTGCTCTAGATGCTACAAATTGCAGCTGTTATCTGCCTAGGCATTCTGGGAGTTGTAGTTTTGCAGCAGGTTGGTGGACAATGCTGTAGATGCTACAGTTGCAACCATAAGCTGCGCTGGTGTGCTGGGAGTTGTAGTTATGCACCAGCGGGGACGTCACAGGTTGAGTGACACTGCTGTAGGGGGTAAAGAGTTACCAGTCATTCCCGTACCCTTGAAAGGTCCCTAATGTCTTTCTGTCCCACAAGAAGGCATCAGCACTGTACATTTTATGTGACATTAAGAGGTGAGTTTGCCTAGGGGTCAAGAATCCCCATAGAAATCAATGGATCCCCAATGACAGGCCTATGGGCATCCTGCACAGCTTCCTTCTTATCTCAAACCTTCTACACTTATATTTGGGTTTGCATTGGACTGTGCAGGCAGGGAGGGGTTAAATATTCCACTGAAGGGGAAAAACTGATGGAGCGATCCAACCTTCCATTTGAACGTTTTCCTGCAGGACAAAGTGTGTTTTCTTTTTTTTTTTTCTTTTTATTGCACAATGTTTGAGAATGAAGATTTCAGACTTTCTTTAAAAAAAAAAAAAAAAAAAAAGGAAAAGGTCATTGGGAGATTCTTTTTGTGCAAATAAAGCAGAAACGTCTTTTATATTTAGAATAGAGAAATGAGGGCCATTGGGGGTGACACATCCAGCCTGTTCCTGCCACATACCTGACTGCTGAGTCCAAAGGCTGACTCACCGGAGGGTGACGCTGGGCACACTCCACCAATCTCATCCACCAGGCTAATCCATTTCATATCGATTTTCAATCTGTTTCCTGAAACACAGCGGCAATGCAAAATTAAGATGAATGTGTTGGTGCTATACAACTAGGGTTGCCACGTTTCTTGCAACAACAAAAAATACCGGCCATGCTAATTTGCATAATTAATTATATATGCATAACATCACAGGATAAACATATGCGGGGGAAATTTTTTCCTGTTCTGACCCCTATAACTTCTTTATTTCTCCTTATACGGGCTTGTATGGGGGGGGGGGGGGGTCATTTTTGCGACCCTATCTGTAGTTTTTAACTGTATGATTTTTGTTTTGATGTGACTTTTTGGTTGCTTTTATTTTTATTTTTTTAATTAAATTCAGGAGTTGCAGTTTATTACTAACTAGAACTCCCAGCATGCCCTGATACAGCCTGTGGCTCAGCAGCTGCTCAAAACAAAAACTACAACTCTCATCATCATCATGGACTATATAGTAGTATATTGTATAGGTCAGTGTTCTTCAACCAGGGGTGCCTCCAGCTGTTGCAAAACTACAACTCCCAGCATGCCCGGAAAGCCGTTGGCTGTCCGGGCATGCTGGGAGTTGTAGTTTTGTTTCAGCTGGAGGCGCTCTGGTTGGGAAACACTGGTATCGTATATAGTGCAACATTCCGGGAGTTGGTGGATTGGTTGGATAAATAATGGCCATTGCAAATACCGGCTGTGTCGGTAAAATACGAGTAAGGTGGCAACCTAACATGCATGAAACTACAATAGTGCAAGATGAGTGACAGACGTTTCAGTATCTTCCATATCTGAAATAACTGGTTGGGAAAATGTATCGGAAATGCCGAAGGCTATAGCTCTGCCTATTGATTTTCTTGATGCTGCTGTACTTAAAGTAGTTGCTGACTTTAGGGGTACTGTCCCTTTAAGTGTATACAGATGAGAGTTCTCCATTTTGTTTTGGAGGAGGTGGCACAGGCGCCCTTTAACAAGTCATGTGCTGGGGCCCAGTATTGTGTTATTATGAGTTGGGCGTGCTCTGTAGCGTAACATGTGTCACCCGTAGACAGCTGGCCTGTTTAAATGGCTATGGTCTGGTCAGATGATCTCACCCGTTCTATGTCCGACCAGGTGGACGTGGGAAGTCAGCACAGCTGGAAGCCATTACTCGATACTTAGCTGAAGAAATATTCCCTTTTTCCCAGGATTTTGGGGATGTGATCTTGGGGCATGCAGGCTCCTCAGAAGGTGACTAACGCTGAACTGTAATTCTCAGATATTAATGTCATCCTAACTATAGGACTATGCAATACCTGAAGTATACTATATATATACTATATACCCTGCAGTGGGGCTGGCATTGGAAATGCTATATGGGGTCTGGATTCCATAATGGACAACAATAGAGCTGCCAGTTGGGGTCCATGAATGCAGTACAGTTGGCATTATAGATTTGGCAGTAGGGTTTGTGCATTTGGCCTTGACAAGGATAACAAATGGCAAGGGAGTATGAGCAGTGGGCTGGCAACAGGTTGTGACCGTTGTAATACCATGAAGCTGGCAATATGGTCTATGCACTGTGTGTACAGAAAAAATGAGTGCACAGTGGCTGGTAAAGATGGTACTAAGGTCTGTGCATTAGTACCAGTAGCCACAATGAATAATTGGAGCCAACAGTTAGGTATGTGCATTGTAGCTATGTGTAGCTGGCATCGGAGTCTGTAAAGTGTGGCTAGATAGCGCTGGCAGCAGGGTCTGAGCAGTGTGGCTAGATATAGCTGGCATCAGGGTCTGATCAGTGTGGAGTGATGGAGCTGGCATTAGGGTCTGATCAGTGTGGAGTGATTGAGCTGGCATCAGGGTCTGTGAAGTGTGGCTAGATATAGCGGGCAGCAGGGTCTGATCAGTGTGGAGTGATTGAGCTGGCATCAGGGTCTGTGAAGTGTGGCTAGATAGAGCTGGAATCCGGGTCTATGCAGTTAAGCTAGATAGAGCTGGCATTAGGGTCTGAGCAGTTTGGCTGGATATAGCTGCCACCAGGGTCCGAGCAGTGTGGAGTGAGAGAGCTGGCATCAGGGTCTGTAAAGCACGGCTGGATAAAGCTGGCATTAGGGTCTGTACAGTGTGGTCAGACAGAGCTGGCATTAGGGTCTGTAAAGCTCGGCTAGATAAAGATGGCATTAGGGTCTGTACAGTGTGGTCAGACAGAGCTGGCATTAGGGTCTGTAAAGCTCGGCTAGATAAAGATGGCATTAGGGTCTGTACAGTGTGGTCAGACAGAGCTGGCATTAGGGTCTGTAAAGCTCGGCTAGATAAAGATGGCATTAGGGTCTGTACAGTGTGGTCAGACAGAGCTGGCATTAGGGTCTGTAAAGCTCGGCTAGATAAAGATGGCATTAGGGTCTGTACAGTGTGGTCAGACAGAGCTGGCATTAGGGTCTGTAAAGCTCGGCTAGATAAAGATGGCATTAGGGTCTGTACAGTGTGGTCAGACAGAGCTGGCATTAGGGTCAGTAAAGCTCGGCTAGATGAAGATGGCATTAGGGTCTGTACAGTGTGGCAAGATGGAGCTGGCATCAGTGTCTGTGCTTCGTGGCTAGATAGCACTTGCAGTGTGAACCCTGTGAATTAAGCTGACGTGGTCTTGTGTTTACAGGAGCTGTCATGCATATCTGTGCATTGCAGTGAAATGGAGCTGGCAGTGTGGGCACTGCAATAAATGAAGTCATATACTCTGTGACCTAGGCCAATATACCAGTTGTTGAATTATTGACCTCAGGTATAAGCCCTCTGTAGCCTTGTCCTTCAGCTTTCGCCTCTTCCATACGGATGATGATCTTATATGTACGATCACACTACCCAGTGCAGTCATTTTCTCAGGGTTTTATTTCTGTTTTCCGGCACTTAATAGTGAAGTCCCCTGAGTATGAGGGAAGTCCTCCTCCTCCTTCAGCTGCCCCTGTGATCTTCCTGGTCAACCCTCAGGCACCAGAAATTAGGCTGTGCATTTAAAGGGGCAGGAAATCATTGTCCCAGCAGAGGCAATAAGACTGTCAGCGACAGGGTTCAGGAACCGACCTTGAAAGTTACAAAATTACAGGACATCTCTACCTACAATACCAATAATTCCCAGTAAGTAGAGTGAGAACCATATAGCTGCCACGACAGGTCCCACAGAAGTGGTCACCCAGCTTTTCCCGAGTCCTGTAATACAACATTATGGTGATAAAGAGCAGAGACTTAGCTGGAATTCATAGGGACTCATAGCAAACTAAGATGGCCCCTCTACATAAAGACAGGAAACTGCAGCACAGGTAGCAATAATCGAAATGATGAATAATCGCACCATATATGATAGCTACCACGTAGTAGTAGTAGTAGATAGCAGAAAGCCACCAACTTTTTATTCCCTACAAAAAGGTAAAAAGCACACCTGAGAGGGTCCCAAAACCTTGACCTTGAAGTAGCTATCACGGCTATAGTTATTCTAAACAAAGGAATCTAGTCTGGTACCACACAATGTAGCTGGCGTCCTGTATACAGAGAAAGCTGAGGCAGGTGGAGTGGACTCGGAGGGGATGTTCATGCAGATGTAGTGTACAACAAAGCACTTAGAGAGATTTGAAGTAGAATGCACTCACCCCGAGAAGAACTTGCTTGCAGAAATGTATTCTTAAAAGCAGAGAATGTACAGCAGGTAAGGTCAGGGAGCACCTTGCGGCGCATGGTGGGAAGGTATCACTGGGTAGATTTGGCTAGTGGGTCAGATTTGCACAAGATTTTTATCATGGTTTTGCCACCAACATTTTTTTTTTTTCGGTTGTTAAAGTCAAAGGCGAAGAATGGGTCGGGAACACAACTCCAAGTGTGAAATTAGAAAGAAAGCTAGTTGGAGAAACAACTATATTGGTTGTCAGTGTCATCCAGCTGGGTTTACACATGTCCGTTGATCTGAAGCTGTCCCCAATAGGAACATGCTGGATTTGTGCCCCCTAGGCTAAAATGGGGGCCAGACCTATTGACAATCTGGCATATAAACCCTCTGGTTTGGGTATAACCATGCTGGATGGGCATACATATATGAACCCGGCCTGAAGCTACTCAACAGAGCTTAAAAGATGATGAGGAGGGATTATTTTTTTGTTTTTGGTATTTCCAGGGTATAAGCCCCTGACTGAAGGAAGCTAGCTTGTGGGCCTGTGACCTTCCTGTGACTGTTGTCATTGAGATAAAGGTGTCACCGGAGCTGTTAATGGCCACTGATGTCCAGGTCTGTTGTGTGATGACCTCAGGTGCCCGGGACTGGTCTTCACCAGTTTCTGCAAGGACCCTAGGGGGAGGGGGGAAGAGGCATTTGAACCAAAATGTTTTTACAATCTAAATGACCTAATACTGAATACAATGCAGCAGTAAAAGCACCAAAGACAATGAGGTGACACTGCGACAATTTTGCTGTGATCTAATGAATATGGGGCCATGGAGATAGGGAAGACCCATGAATCCCACAGGTTGAATTTTCACTGAAATACTGACATTTTTCAGAAAAGTGGTATCAGAGATGTCTGTCAGCCACTGTTTGGAATAAGATGAGGTGCGATTTTAGTGGGGTGGGACCATATATAATGGAGCAATCACATAAAATGTCTGTAGGATGCTAGCACCATGTCTAGGCCGCTGCCTAGGAAAGAACTTCAGTGACGTCTGTACTATATTTGTTTACTACAGGCTACACAATTTATTAAGGTCCCGATGGTGCTTCTCTGTGCTTCTTTGCTGTTTTGGGTTTCTAAAGATCACATTGGGCCAACTGGTGAATAAGGGCTACACATCCTATATGTTAGTTGCCATAGGTTACACCAACGTTACTTTGTTGCTATAGGTACATATAGTTGATGCAATTGGTTACTAGGTTTCTAATGCTAAAAGAAATTTACACTGATGGCCATGGAATGCTGATTACTAATGGTGCCTACTAGGGTTAGAGATTCTATTAATGGTTTTCTGGTTGCTATGGGTTACACATCCTGTATGTTGCTATATGTTAGCAATCCCTATTGCTGATAGTTTTATGACTGGTTGCTATGGAATATGGATTGCCCCTGTTGGTTATGGGTTACAGATACACCAGATTAGTGGTTTTCTAGTTGCTACCAATTACAATTCCCATATTAGTTGTTATGATATAGAAATCACTAAAGCTGATACAACTCTGGTTGCTAAGGGTTACTAGTACTTAATATTAGTATATTAGTGGTTCTCTAGTTTGTATGGCTTAGTGATCACTAATACGGATTGTTGTGTGGTTGGTTGTTAATGGATACAGATTTCCTGGGTATATCAATAAGTAAAGACGTCCTGCTCCTTATCAAGCACAGCAGAGGGTGATACAGCAGGAGGTGTCACATTGGTGACTATCATTATTAACATGAAGGCTTCCTCCTCTTCTGTGTATTGGTGGTTGCAGCACTCAGGGCTGGGGGGGTCATTCGCCTGTGGAGGTCACACAGAGATTGCCCCATTCATATGCAGATGCCCTGACTCTTGTAGATAGGGGCCCTCATATGGTTCCACTCCACATGGGGGCTACTATATAGGTGATAAAGATGATTACCATCTCAAACACAGATGTTCTCACATCCACTTCCCTCTCTTATAAAGACGCATATGAAACTGTTTCTGGGAATGCTGAATGATATTCCCATTGTTTTACAATGCTTTCATATGGCGGCAGGAAATATAGGCAAATATCACGGCTTTAGAAAAGTTAGGTGACAGCCAGGCCCTGGTTGCATGCTGGTGAGATGTTCATAGAAGACCCCCCCCCCCCCCCCTAGTTTTTTATTTTATTTGCCCCTACACTCTACTGGTCTTTTCACATCCAATCAGGTTGCAGCTTTTACGTCTCGTTAGGTTTTAATTTAGAAAATTACAGCAGATTAAGACTTTTTGCTGCCGACTGTAATCCTGGTAGTGACACTGCATTACAATGGGTTTAAGGGCCCACGTGGGGTTAATTGAGGAAAGACAATGGCTCAGTAATGAGGCAACGTGAGGGGCCCAGACCCCTGGGTAGTCACCGGCACAAAGTCAGTGATTGTCACATCTAATAAGGCCATGCGGAAGGGATATGTGACCTGTCGAGTCCTGGAGCATGAGGCCCTAGGGCCACAAATCTGAAAGGGCTCATAGTACCGGGGTCATTACCTGCATGGGGAGAGCGAAATTACAGTTAATCACTTGTACATCACATTAATACATAAGAACTATGTATGACTGTCCTATAAACAGCTTAGGATTCATGGCTGATTCAGGTAAAAGGTATATATACCCACCAACAAGCCCTCTCTAGTTCTTAAGGACTTCATAGGGGTCCACATCCCCATTACAACTAGGTACTTTGGGCACTAGTGGCTCTTCCTTCATAGTTGCAGAAAAACATAAATAAGTGTCAGATCATGACCTGACAGACGCGGCTCCTGATAGACCCCACATAAATCTCTCAAGATAAGGGCTTCTGGCTGTGTTATTCTTTGAAGGAATCTGCGTTGGGGGCTTCAATGCAAATGTAAACTTGTCCTGAAAGGGTTATTCCTATTTAAGCTTGTTTTCCCCTAACCATAGAATGGGGATAACAAGCTGACTGGTGGGGAGGGGGTCCAAATGCTAGGGCCGGCAAGCACTTCCAAATACAGCTCTTGAAAGCCCCATAGAGGATGAATGGAGCGCTGGCCATGCAGGTGCTTTCTGTTCATTGCGGGGATAATTATGTCCCCGTTCTCGGGATTGGCAGTGGACTCAGAGGTCGAACCATTACTGATCAGCTTGGTGTCCCCTATTTTACAGATATGTATGCTGAAATGGGAATACCCTTTGAAGTCTGTAAAGTTTTTTCAGCTTTTACATTTAAAAAAAGAAATTCTCCATTCTCTGACAAAAAGTGAGTAAGTGATAAAGTATATTACAACTCTTCATTGACCCCTCATGCAATGGCCCTGAGGATATTATCTACCCCAAGAGGGAGGGAATCTTTTTCTAACATTTTATTAGTAATTGATGCATTCATTTTTTCTGGTCATGTGGCGTTTTGCAGCTGTAGGGTGCAGTGTCATATTCTGCGGGGAGCTCTGACTGTGGGATTTTCAGTTTCACCCAAGACCCCGGGAGCTAAACATTTGTGGTCACAGGAAGTTTCAGGGATTCTTCCCAGCTCCGGAGTCCTGTGAGAGCGGATATTTACACAAACACATGTTTTCTGGAAATATCAGCTGCCCGCTCGCTCTGAGGACCACTCATCTGATGAGCCCCCAACATAAACAAGAACTTCATCTAATGCTTGTATACTTCTAGGGATGTATTCTTAAAGGAGAATTACAACTAAAATAATACATGTTGTAGTGTGTTAACCCCTTAGGGACTATTTTCACCTTAAGGACTCAGCGTTTTTCCATTTTCAATTTTTCCTCATCACCTTCTAAAAATCATAACGCTACTTTGCAGTGACAGTCATTTTACCCAAAAATCCACGGCAAAACGGAAAAAAAATTAATTGTGCGACAAAATTGAAGAAAAAAACGTCATTTTGTAACTTTTGGGAACTTCTGTTTATACGCAGTGCATTTTTCGGTAAAAATGACACCATATCTTTATTCTGTAAGTCCATACGGTTAAAATGATACCCTACTTATATAGGTTGGATATTGTCGTACTTCAGAAAAAAAATCATAACTACATGCAGGAAAATTTCTATGTTAAAAATTCTCATCTTCTGACCCCTATAACTTTCTTAATTTTCTGTATACGGGCCGGTATGAGGGCTCATTTTTTGGGCCGTGTTGTGAAGTTTTTATCGGTACCGTTTTTGTATTGATCGGACATTTTGATCGCTTTTTATTCATTTTTTCATGATATAAAAAGTGACCAAAAATACGCTATTTTGGAATTTGCACGTACGCCATTGACCGTGCGATTTAATTAACGATATATTTTTATAGTTCGGACATTTCCGCACGCGGCGATACCACATATGTTTATTTATTTATTTTTTATGGGAAAAGGGAAAACTTTTATTAGGGAAGGGGTTAAATGACCTTTTGTTAACTTTTTTTTCACTTTTTTTTTTTTTTTGCAGCGATAAAGCTCCCATAGGGACCTATAACACTGCACACACTGATTTCTTTTGCTGATCCCTGAAAAGCCATAGCTTTGCACGGATCAGTGAGATAGGGGCTCGATTGCTCAAGCCTGGCACAACGATCGGTGGCGCGCACTGTTAGCCCAGGGTCCCGGCTATGACTAGCAGCTGGGACCGACCTGATGTGATGCGGGGGTCAGATCGTGACCCCGTTTTAAACACGGGACCGGGCTCAGGGCGTACAGGTACGCCCAGAGTCCTTAAGGATCGGGGATGCACGGCGTATGCATATGCCCCCTGTCCCCAAGAGGTTAAAGGCTTCCATCATGGGAACCTGTCTTGCTGAACAAGCTTTTAGGATCAGTGATATACAGCAGGAGATGGTGGATTGATATATGGTTTTGTGGGAAAAAAACATAGTATATCTTGTATTTCATTCATGAAAATGTTCACTTTTCTTAGGCTTAGGAGTCATGTGGGTTGGCAGCTATCATAGTTATACATCCAGTATAACCTGTCATTTATCCATGTAAATCTTTGTTCATTCTGGGCTTAGGAATCTTGTGGGCATTTACACTTTGTGACTGGAAGCATTTTCAGTATGCTTGTACAAGGAAGGCTGTCAGTCACGGAGTAGGACTGCTCAATGGACTCTTAAGCTCAGAATGAGCTGAGAACTTCTCCCTTAAAACTATATACATTGCTCAAAAAAATAAAGGGAACACTATAACAACACATCCTAGATCTGAATGAATAAACTAATCGTATGAAATACTTTCATCTTTACATAGTTGAATGTGCTGACAACAAAATCACACAAAAATTATCAGTGGAAATCAAATTTATCAACCCATGGAGGTCTGGATACGGAGTCACACTCAAAATCAAAGTGGAAAACCACACTACAGGCTGATCCAACTTTAATGTAATGTCCTCTAAAACAAGTCAAAATGAGGCTCAGTAGTGTGTGTGGCCTCCATGTGCCCGTATGACCTCCCTACAACGCCAGGGGATGCTCCTGATGAGGTGGTGGATGGTCTCCTGAGGGATGTCCTCCCAGACCTGGACTAAAGCATCCGCCAACTCCTGGACAGTCTGTGGTGCCATCGGGCATTGGTGGATGGAGCGAGACATGATGTCCCAGATGTGCTCAATCGGATTCAGGTCTGGGGAACGGGCGGGCCAGTCCATAGCATCAATGCCTTCCTCTTGCAGGAACTGCTGACACACTCCAGCCACATGAGGTCTAGCATTGTCTTGCATTAGCAGGAACCCAGGGCCAACGGCGCCAGCATATGATCTCACAAGGGGTCTAAGGATCTCATCTCGGTACCTAATGGCAGTCAGGCTACCTCTGGTAAGCACATGGAGGGCCCCCCAAAGATATGCCACCCCACACCATTACTGACCCACCGCCAAATTGGTCATGCTGGAGGATGTTGCAGGCAGCAGAACATTCTCCATGGCGTCTCCAGACTCTGTCACGTCTGTCACATGTGCTCGGTGTGAACCTGCTTTCATATGTGAAGAGCACAGGGCGCCAGTGGCGAATTTGCCAATCTTGGTGTTCTCTGGCAAATTCCAAACGTCCTGCACGGTGTTGGGCTGTAAGCACAACCCCCACCTGTGGATATCAGGCCCTCATACCATCCTCATGGAGTCTGTTTCTGACTGTTTGAGTGGACACATGCACATCTGTGGCCTGCTGGAGGTCATTTTGCAGGGCTCTGGCAGTGCTTCTCCTTGCACAAAGGCGGGAGGTAGCGTTCCTGCTGTACTGGCCTGTTTCCTGATAGCGTCTCCATGCTCTGGACACTATGCTGACAGACACAGCAAACTTCTTGCCACAGCTCGCATTGATGTGCCATCTTGGATCAGCTGCACTACCTGAGACACTAGTGGTAGCATCTCATGCTACCACTAGAGTGAAAGCACCATCAGGATTCAAAAGTAACCAAAACATCAGCCAAAAAGCATAGGAACTGCGAAGTGGTCTGTATTGGGGAGTGTCTTGCTAATTGCCTATAATTTCCACCTGTTGTCTGTTCCATTTGCACAACAGCATGTAATATTGATTGCCAATCAGTGTTGCTTCCTGAGTGGACAGTGTGATTTCACAGAAGTGTGATTGACTTGGAGTTACATTGTGTTGTTTAAGTGTTCCCTTTATTTTTTTGAGCAGTGTATCAATCTGCTCATCTCCTCCTGTTTGATAACAAGATGTCAGTAGGATGCACTGCAATATCATGGTGTGAGGTTCACGTTAAAAGCAATCTGTCGGTTCTACAGCATGCTCAGAGTTACAGACATAAACAGTTAGCTGAGAGTTAAAATAAAGTACAGCTTTCTCTTAGTTGATGGGTGTTTGCATAGCTATAAAATCACGTTTTCCTGTAAGCATTAGTGTTGTAAAGGCCATGCTAAAATGCAGCAAGCACACCTCCTCCTTCCCCCTCTCTGCCGGATGGATATACAGGGCTTGGCTTCCATTACTTCTAGCCTTGTACATTAATCATGGAGAGGTGAGGGGAGGAGGAAGTATACATGCTGCAGGTCAGCACAGTCTCAATGGCACTTTATCTCAAAGGAAAACATGATTTTATAACTTTTCAAA
Organism: Hyla sarda; assembly: GCF_029499605.1. NCBI lineage: Eukaryota > Metazoa > Chordata > Amphibia > Anura > Hylidae > Hyla > Hyla sarda. The sequence goes on along the minus strand of NC_079200.1, from coordinate 73,696,595 downwards.
CAACCATCTGCTATGAGACAGGTATTTTTTGTTTCATCTCCATATCAGCTATCTGCAGCTCTGAGTATGATATAGAGATAACATTAAAGATCCAATTCCATTAAAGATTTCCCAAATCCTTAGAAAGAGCCATAGTAGGCTTAAAAACATTGCAAGTATTTGATCCATTTGGATATACTAAATTACTGAGGGTACAAAGCTCTGTGTTCTTTACCAATATTGTCTTCTAACATGTAAGAAACTTAGTGTAGTTTCCCTATACAGTATTGTAAATACTAATTTTGACTTTTCTAAAATCCTCAGTTCCCTGGTTGTGACATAAACAGTTTATTAGGATTTAGATCTCTCCTTTAAAAGGAGAACTGTAGTGCAATATAGCTTATCCCCTAGGGGTCTGCCTGCTGGGGCCCCCCACGATCTCCTGTATGGGGCCTCCTGTCATCCCCAGCAGGAAGTCACGGAAGACACACCCCCTTCATGTATCTCTATGGGATACATGGAAGGGGCGTGTCAGCCGCTGCGTCATGCGGGGACGGAACACCCCTTCCAGCAGACTGCCACGGCCCTGTACAGGGGATCCCAGCGGTTGGATCCCCCATGATCTATTACTTATGCCCTATACTTCGGATAGGGGATAAGTTATATTGCACTACAGTTCTCCTTTAAATTATTCTTGAGATTTCAGACTGCAGAAAACCATGATGAACACTTCCATGGAAGCTGTAATTGTGGCTATGTTGTGAGATTAACATAACAATGTGGCTAGCTTTTTGTGAACTGGTATTTCCTGTTTTACTTTTTTTTTTGTTTTTTTTTTTTACTACAAACCCCACAATTCCATTTTCCTCCCTCCCACACATCAGCCACCCCACACATAGAAACATAAATGAGCTGCATTCATTCAAAGACCTGTGGTTTTCAATCAGGGTGCCCACAGCTGTTGCATTAGTTGCAGATTGATCTCTCTTCCACCAAGCGATCCCTGCACCCACTGAAGCAGACAGGCTCCCTGTCATCAGCTGACTAGTGAGGTCAGGTCTCGGCCGCATTGCAACCTGGGAAAAATCTAAGACAACAGTCATTTTGTATGCTGTTAAAAATAAATATTGGAGTGAAAATCACATAAGAATTGTGAGAAAACTGTCACACACAGGTACAGACACTATATTATGAACTACACTAACTTTACAGCCCCTGTAGCATAGTCAAATAAAAAAATAAAAAAACTGGAATACCCCTTTAATTATAAGACACTGGAGAAAGAGTCACCCTTTAAAGGTATTCTCCACTTCAGTAAACCCATTGTCATATACCCTTATAGGGAATTCTGCGTTAATAGAGGGAGGGGGGCTTTGTTTAGGATACTCATCTCTTGGCCAGAATGCATGAACAGTGTCTGTTGCTCTGAAGGACCTGTCCTGTCCTGCATTACACAGTCAACCCAAATATGTGAAGGGACATTGTGTAATGCTTCATTTTATCCTGTGTTGGCGCTGCAGGGAAACTTTACTCTTACTGACAGGTTTTCCTACACTAACTAACATGTTTCCCTACAGATCACAGTTGATCTGTTAAGGTCCCAGTATGGGGAACACTGAGATCAGTCTACTGTCAATTGACCCTCATATAAGGACTGTGAAAATACCAGCGCTGCCCTATGTCAGCCTGCACTTACAGTTTATGTATTAGACTAAAACATTTCTCTGACACGTCCAGAAGAATGTGACCCCGGGGCTGCAGAACAAACAGGGGATGTTTAGATTGCAGAGGATTCTGGGATGTGACAGTCCCTCCCCTTCTTTTCACCATCGTTTTGTGGGTACAGGTCTCATCCCCTCGGTGCTTGTACCCAGCTCCCTCCCTCTGTTAAAATGGATACAGAGCACAGCATTGCAGGACATTGTATTCCTGCTCTGTTTACAGCAGAATGTGGGGAATGTTTCCAAACTCTTGTTATATTTCTTGGATCTGTCAAGTTTTAAGGAGGACTGGAGGAATTCTGAGAAAAAAAACCTCAAAGGAAATCTGGAGAAACTGTTACTAATATGGGTATTAGCGCAGATCTGAGATTGTCATCAAGCTTTCCTAGAATCCTGAATGGATGGGAAATCTTCTGCTCCTATATAACTGCTTAACTAATGCCATTCAGGATTCTGGAAAAGCTGGGTGCCTCCGGCTGTTGCAAAACTACAACTCCCAGCGCTGTTCGAGCATGCTGGGAGTTGTACTTTTGCAACTGCTGCAGACTGGGAAACACTGGCATACAGTATAACATATCACAGGTAAGGGCTCGTTCACATTAAAGGGGTTCTCCGGTGCTTAAACATCTTATCCCTTATCCAAAGGATTAAGGATAAGATGCCTGATTGCGGGAGCCCCGCAGCTGGGGACCCCCGTGATCATGCACGCGGCACCCCGTTTGTAATCAGTGCCCGGAGCGTGTTCGCTCCGGGTCTGATTACCGGCGACCGCAGGGCCGGCGGCGTGTGACGTCACGCCTCCGCCCCCGTGTGACGTCACGCTCCACCCCTCAATGCAAGCCTACGGGAGGGGGCGTGATAGATATCACGCCCCCTCCCGTAGGCTTGCATTGAGGGGTGAAGCGTGACGTCACACGCCGCCCGCCCTGCGGTCGACCATAATCAGACGGGGTGCCGCGTGCATGATCACGGGGGTCCCCAGCTGCGGGACTCCCGAGATCAGGCATCTTATCCCCTATCCTTTGGATAGGGAATAAGATGTTTAAGTACCAGAGTACCCCTTTAACTTCAGTCCCCGTTAGTTAATGTCCTTTCTCAAATCCATTCAAGCCTTTTGCAAACAGCTATACAGTGATCCCTCAATTTACAATAGTTTCAACATACAATGGTCTTTTCTGAACCATTGTATGTTGAAACCAGACTCAACATACAATGCTACAGACAGTCCAGATCTGTGAAACGTGTCAATGAACTGACCAATCAGAATGGGCATTCACTGGTAAAACTCCTGTATTACCGAAGTGTATGCACTGACTGGTGTCTCATAGCGCCCCCTACAGTACAGGGAGGTATTACATGTTCTGTACTACTCTTTGGGCCAGGATTATCTGCTCCTTTGGACACCAGGTGAGGGCGGCTCCATGTTACTTTTTAAGGACATTGCGTGTACTGTACAGGACTCTGAAGAAACTCCTGTCCTCTACATAGACCAGTGCTTCCCAAGCAGGGTGCCCCCAGCTGTTGCAAAACTACAACTCCCAGCATGCCCGGACAGCCTTTGGCTGTCCGGGCATGCTGGGAGTTGTAGTTTTGCCACAGCTGGAGGCTCCCTGCTTGGGAAACACTGACATAGACAGTGATTTACAGCTCCCAGCAGATCTTTCTTACGTTTATATGTAAGGACTTGCTATATCTTTATTAGTTATCTGCTTATTTTTCTTTAATTCTCACTTTTTCCTATTTTTGGATGACATTTTGGTGCCTTTAGAACCAATTACCAGGTTTCCATAGAGTTATGGTCTCAACATACAATGGTTCCAACATACAATGGTCGTCCCAGAACCAATTAATATTGTAACTTGAGGGACCACTGTAAATAGATCTCATTCATGTCAAAGGGATTTTTTCTACAGTCCTTGGTCACCCGTTTGGTTCCTATTTCGGAGAAAAGACGTTGCATGCAATATTTTTTTCTCCATTAAAAAAAAAAAAAAAACGAACAGAAACGGATATATTAAATTTAACATTGAAGTCTATGGCAAACAGATGAGCCTTTAATGTCAACCACTTGCACCCGGTTTTAAAATCCGTTTTTGATCCATTATTACTTCTGTGCATGGTCAGAAGAGGTGCAAGCAAAGGACTGCTGCAGTTCTGCGGAACTACTACTACTCCCATCATGGAACAGACTCATTTCTATAAGGCATAGAGGAAAGTCGGGGTGGCAGCACTGTAAGCATTGTAATAAAGCCACAATAAATTGTTAATTCAGTAAGCAGTCTGGGCAGACCCTGGGGTTCAGCTGATGTATGAAGCAAAGCAATGTCCTTCATATGCAAAATTGTAGAAAAAACATTTTTGCACTCACCATAAAATGTAACTTTTATTGGTTCATTGTTAAAACCACCGGTGGGAAAACAGTGAAACAAGGCTTGTTGCCGTTACTGTGCCTAGCTTCGGCTGGGCGTTATTGTTCACCCTTTCACGACTGGAGGCCGGTGGTTTTAACGATGAACCAATAAAAGTTAAATTTTATGGTGAGTGCAAAGATGATCTTTCTACTATCTTGCATATGAAAGACTAATTTCTATAATGGGAGTATATTTGATACTCTGTATAGCTCCTGCCAGGAAAGCGTGCGGCATTGCGCTGCGTTCTCCAGCCAGCCAGTGTAGTATAAAAAGTGAGCCGGCTGGCTCATGGGAGCAGTAGTAGTAGGGATTGCTCCTGCCGAGGAAGCGGGCAGCATTGCGCTGCCTTCCCCGGCCGTCTAAATGTAAAACCACAATCCTCACTGTATGAGTTTAAAAACCCAACCGAGAGCCTTGAATAGCCACTCCGTGACGGCAGTTTTGGGCTTTGGGGGGAATTGAAAATGAAGTACGGAGTATCAAATACATCGCTGGGGAGTGGAGCATGCCGCCCATTCTCCTGGTTAATAGCTTATAATTGCATCGGGTTTCAGAAGTGAGACCCGAAGCGATCAATCCCTCACCCCCTGTACTACTACCCCCAACATGGAACAGATTCTGTTCCATGATGGGGGTAGTAGTACAAGCACTCATGTAGTCTCCCCTGCTGCCTGCAGACTCCCGCAGCTGGGGGAACTACTATTCCTATCATGGAAACAAGTCTGTTCCATGATGGGAGAAGTAGTACCCCTGGCTGTGGGAGTCTGTAGGCGGCTGACTTTTTCACAGTTAAGGGCTGAAAATCTGATGCAAAAGGATGCCAATAAATGGCATCTCGTCGTATCAGCTTGCATCCGTTTGTTAGTATGGTCCGTTTAGCGGCAATAACGGGAGAACAGCGGGACGAGGGACTACAGCCGTGTGAACCTAGCCTTAGAGGTGGAGGCTCAGAAGAGCCTATCTCATGATAGGATTAGGTACAGGACCTCAGCACACTGTATCATACATGATAGGCTTAGATACAGCAGCTCAGCAGACTTTCACATGATATGTATAGAAACATAGCTCAGCAGACAGTATCACACAAGATAGGCTTGGATACATGGTTCAGCAGATAACATTACAGACTTAAATACAGCCTTTCAATAGACAGTATCACACATGATAAGCTTAGACATTGAGGCTAATCAAATAGTATCACTCAGATACATCTACCAACAAGACTGTATCACACAAGATTGTCTCACACAAAATAGGCTTAGATACAAGGCTTACTGTAGATACAGCTCAGGAAAAAGTATCACACATAACAGGCTTTGGTACAGCAGCTGAGCAGACAGCATTGCACATGATAGCATTAGATACAGCAGCTCAGCAGACAATATGACACACTTAGATACATGGGCCCATCAGCAATTATCACGCTGGGTGATGTAGTGTTTGCATTTCTGTGTACCCCATCCTGTAGTGTGATGCCAGTCATCAGGTCGGGGCACTGTTGTTGCTTTGGATTTGACAGCTGCGGCCTAAGGACCTTTGCTGGCTCTGCAGCCTCTATGAAAGGCTCATTGTTCTTGGTGGGATGTACACCCCATGTTATCAGCTGAGCTGACATGTCCATGTCCCTTTAAACCAGCTGCTCCTTCCAGCAAATGCTCAGGATATAAATACCCGGCTCTCTGGTTACCTTCCGCACCACCCAAAACAACTTTCATTTTATTTTTGCTTTTAGTGACAGGAAGACGTCAACTGCTCGAATAGGAAAATATCAGCCGACTCATATTCAGACTTTCTAGCAAGCCCAATACTATTACCAACCACTGCCTGGAATAGCTGATAACAGGGAACAATAGAAAAGAGCAGACTCATAAGACTAAAAGTCTTTTGTACAACTGTAGCATCTCACTGTCATACACCCGCTTCTTCTAATAAAAAATAGATAATAACACTAAACTTTACGGCAGGCTGTAAAATGACATGGTCTCATTCTACTATTACTACAGTTTATCTTTTGTGCTGACACCTAGTGGACAATATAAATATTGCAAAATTAAAAAATGTAATCCGTAGAGATTGTGTTATGATTTTGTTTGGCAATATATGGTGCAAACTTAAAAACTGTGTAGCACAGGACAAGGAAGTGTACAAGGAACAGTTTCCAGTAATTATTTTTAGAATGATATATACCAGCCAGTAGTTGTCAGGACAGTAGTTGTCATTACAGATGAGTGCAATATGTGGGTGATTATTTTTGCCTTGATCTTTGGGTTGGAATTGCTTTCCTCTCCTGGCCTGTTTATAATTATTTATTTCTTCATTGCTTGGTTATAGTCTCAGTACAGTGTTCACGTGTGTCCACACATTGTATGTCTGCTTCTATTTATCATACTTTTTAGTCATGGTATTCATAGTTGGGGTCTTCCTATATTAATAACATAAGTCCAAATCTTTGTACTGTATACTGCCTGTGAGCAGTCATATTTCTGTAGGGATTATGTGAATTATAGAAACTACTTTACCCAGAAGGAAGGGATGTTATAGCAGGGATGACAGTTTTAATTTTTATATTTGAAATGTTTAAGTAAAATAAGTCAAATAAACAGTAAATATTAAAACACTTCCCCTATGCGCAAGAATATAACTACTAGAATACTGCCCCCTATGAACAAGAATATAACTACTATAATACTGCCCTCTATGTACAAGAATATAACTACTATAATACTGACTCCTATATACAAGAATATAACTACTATAATACTGCTCCTATGTACAAGAATATAACTACTATAATACTGCCTCCTATGTACAAGAATATAACTACTATAATACTGCCTCCTATGTACAAGAATATAACTACTATAATACTGACTCCTATATACAAGAATATAACTACTATAATACTGCTCCTATGTACAAGGATATAACTACTATAATACTGCCTCCTATGTACAAGAATATAACTACTATAATACTGCCCTCTATGAACAAGAATATAACTACTATAATACTGACTCCTATATACAAGAATATAACTACTATAATACTGTCCCCTATGAACAAGAATATAACTACTATAATACTGCCCCTTAGGAACAAGGATATAACTACTATAATACTGCCTCCTATTTACAAGAATATAACTACTATAATACTGCCTCCTATGTACAAGAATATAACTACTATAATACTGCCCTCTATGAACAAGAATATAACTACTATAATACTGCCCTTTATGAACAAGAATATAACTACTATAATACTGACTCCTATATACAAGAATATTACTACTATAATACTGTCCCCTATGAACAAGAATATAACTACTATAATACTGCCCTCTATGAACAAGGATATAACTACTATAATACTGCCTCCTATTTACAAGAATATAACTACTATAATACTGCCTCCTATGTACAAGAATATAACTACTATAATGCTGTTTCTTAAGTATACAAATATATCTACCATAATACTGTTCCTATTTACAAGAACATAAGTAGTATAATATTGTCTTCCATGTAATATAACGATTATAATACTGCATCCTGTGTGAAAGAATCTAACTACTATCATACTGCCCCTATCTATAAGAATATAACTACTGCATTACTGTTCTCTATGTACAATAATATAACTACTATAATACTACCCTATGTACAAGAATATAACTACTATCATACTACCCCTATGTACAAGAATATAACTACTATAATACTGTTCCTAAATACAAGAATATAACTACTATAATATTACCTCCTATGTACAAGAATATAACTACTATCATACTACCCCTATGTACAAGAATATAACTACTATAATACTGTTCCTAAATACAAGAATATAACTACTATAATACTGCCTCCTATGTACAAGAATATAACTACTATAATACTGCCTCCTATGTACAAGAATATAACTACTATAATACTGCCCCCTATAGAGGAGAATGCAAATATGAACTATGAATATTAATGATTGATGACATGTATATTCTAATAGTAGTAGCCTGCAGATAATGTGTACAGTTATAATAATATATGCCCTAATGTCCTTGCTGTGTTTGTTTTGTAGAATATGTTGGCCAAAGCACTATACGACAACAAGGCGGAATGCTCGGATGAGCTGGCCTTCCGAAAGGGCGACATACTCACTGTTCTGGACCAGAATATCTTCGGCAGTGAGGGCTGGTGGAGGTGCTATCTGCATGGACGTCAGGGCCTTGCTCCGGCCAACCGGTTGCAACTGTTCACCATAACCCAGAATGATTCCCCATTGGTGCAGTCCAAATATAATTCCCTTGGCAGGCAACAGTCCTCGCAGAACATTTACCAAGTGCCCTCTGCCCCCAAGAACGAACCTGGATCCATGTACGAGAGGATGGAAAACCTAATCCCAGCAACACAGAAGCCTATATCCGGGGATATCTACCAGACCCCCATTTGTTCTCCTGCTCAAGTCTTCTATGAAAGGACTAACAGCTCATCCAGCCAGGTAAGTGATCAACAAAAACAGAAGAGCCTCTCTGTCTAGAATAAAGGAGTCCCCCAATTACTAGAAGTCCTTGAGTGATCCTCATTCTATTTGGAACACATGTGACCATGCTATAAAGTGTCTCCCATAACTTCCATTATTTTAGAAAAAACAGACAAAAGAAAAACAGAGAATATATTAAGTAATGATTTAGAGTATCACATCCGTCAACTTTCTTCTCAGTCTAGATAACAAAAAACAAACAAAAAAAAAAAGTAAATTTTCGGTTTCCAGAAGTAAAATTTCTACAAAACATATGTTGAAATTGTGCAATATCCGATGGGGAGGGAGAGTGAATGAGATGGGGTTCGTTGTACATTAGAGGGGGAAACTTTGAGAATTATTACCAGCCATCTGTAACAAAATAACAACCAATAATCTTAAAGGGGTATTCCAGGCCAAAACTTTTTTTTTATATCAACTGCCTCCGGAAAGTTTAACAGATTTGTAAATTACTTCTATAATCCTTCCAATAGTTATTAGTTTCTGAAATTTTCTGTCTAACTGCTCAATGATGATGTCATGTCCCGGGAGTTGTGCATGATGGGAGAATATCCCCATAGGAACTGCACAGCTCCCGGGACGTGAGTCATCAGAGAGCAGTTAAGACAGAAAACAACAACTCAACTTCAGAAGCTAATAACTATTGGAAGGATTGAGATTTTTTAATAGAAGTAATTTACAAATCTGTTTAACTTTCCGGAGCCAGTTGATATATATATATATAAAAAGTTTTGGCCTGGAATACCCCTTTAAACTTTTTATTTATTTTGAAACAAAAATATGGGCGATATACAAATTTTAACAAACATTAAATATAGTCACCTTCATAATGAAATTCTGACTGATTTGTTTTTTAAATTTTAAAATTCTTTATATAAAAATTTTGAAAAATATATTTTTCCTAAAATTCTATTCAAGGTGGGAAAAAACGGCCATGAGTAGTTTCATTGAAAGTTCCCTAAATTCAGCTGAAGGCTAAAGGACTGTGACTTCTAGGGTCACAACCTTATTCTGACATGTTTTATGTTTGAATCCCAAAAATTCCGAATTCAGATTACTCAGAGTAAAAATATTTGATTATTCAAGAATGTCAGATAAATAGACAAACCCAAAAGGCAATGCAAAGTTCTATAGATAAAAAAAAAACAAAAAAAAAGATGTAGTTCTGGGCCCTTAAGTTACCCTCTGGGATATTGTGCAACACAAATGTTTAAGCTCTCAACATATTCAGCTGTTGGCAGCAGCTGGGTGATGTCCCCGGCAGAGGACAGTATGCAGAGTGCTGCGCTTTAGAGGCTGCATGTCCAGCACTATTTCCGAGGACTGCCATATTTTCTGTCAGTCAGCAAAATGTGTTATTTATAGACGTCTTCTGTGTGTTTTTGCTATGTAAAGACTACTGATTTAACCCTTTCTGGCATAGAACAGAGAAGCTGCGTGTTATCTAAAAATGTATTTACTGCTGTCCCTCAAAGTATACTGGATATAGAAAATGGTTTCCCGGACCATAACGATTTTCCCCACACCATTAATTCTTATAACAGTGGTCACTGTAGATGTCCAAACCCCATCAGCGATGGTTTAAGATTTCTGTAAATAAGAACCTTCTTCTTTGGAGATTTATGTAGCTTCGTGTCCTAGCGGATTAACTTTCCCACTCTAATGTTATGTTCATGGGAATGTGCAGAATCACATGAAATGGGGTTAGTATTTACAGTAAAATACTGTGTCAATATCCAATCCAAAGATGCTTCCATTGGCCATAAGTGGCCCAACTGTATAGCCCAGTATAACCTCTCTGACAATACTTTCCCCATGTCATTTATAATGTATGGCCATAATGAACAACTGTAATCAACAGTATGAAGTAAAATGTGTAATGGACAGTATGAAGTAATAGTTTCATTGGTTCTTCAGTCATTCAGTGGTTCTCTAACCATCAACCTGCTTCTGTCTAATGTGTATCATCACCTTCTTGAAAAATATAAGATGTAACATCTACGTCACTTCTTCTACAGCATCTCTTCACCCTCCCTAGAGCATCACGAGCTTCAAAGACCAGTGTATCTGATCCAGAAGTCTATGATGTTCCACCTTCCAAGCTTAACGTTCCAGTTGTCTCCCAGGTGAGTACCTTTGTAGATAATTGATTTCAGCCTTAAATCTGCCTATCCATAGTAAGACATTTATTAGGCGGTGACCCACCTTCCTCCTGTGCGATGTTGATGTTGGAAAATGTATTTATACATATATGGTTAAATGTTTATTTTCCTTGTTAACTTTTTGGAATTTGTATTGTTTTTAGCGAGGTACCACCCCATCTCCAGTCAGTGGACGTTCTCCATTTCTTGCCTCTTCTGAGCAGCAAATCTATGACATCCCATCCAGTCCGGACACTCCAGGAAGAAGCAAAGTCAAGACTCCTAAAGAGTCAAATGTATGTCTGATCTAAAACCTCCCAGTCACTAAGTTTCATGTGTCCATATTAATGTTTGTATGACTTGTCTGTCTTTGTTGCATTAATTGCAGTGGTCCCAACATAACTTTAAAAATGTTGCATGACACCAGGGTTCGACAACATTGACTGTTACTAAAAGTGGCACCTAACTTTTTTTGAGGTCTATATAAGTTCTTATTGTCTGGCCATTTAAAGAATTAAATGGTAAGCTAGAATGGGATAATTTGCTTAAGAGTATTCTATCCAATTTGTCATAAAGTGAACTATAGTGTAGGCTGTATCTTAGAAGCATTATTTATTAGCCATGGGTAATGTATTTGGCACCATATTTGTAGACATTCATAGCCTTACTGCTTGTACTGTTCTCTTTCCTCTTATAATGACCGCTCTATTCCCATTACAGGTGTATGATATCCCCCCAACGGGTACCTTGGCTCACCAAAAGAACAGAAGTGAAACTCCACCAGTGAGTCCTCATTATAATACTCTTCCAAATCCCCGGAAATCGGATTGGATCTACAACATCCCCTTATCACCTGAGCGAAATAATTTGAAAGGTGACTGTAGAAAAATCTCTATAGACAGAGGGATGGTGTATGACGTGCCTCCGACACGGTATGGACCTGTCCATTCTAACTCTGCATCCAGTCAAATATATGATGTCCCACCACAGCAAAGCAAACTATCGGACAATCAAAGTCTCTACGATGTCCCAGCATCCAGAGATACTTCTGTTATGCAACAGAATGGAAGTTTAAGAAAAGGCTCATCCACATTTGGGATACAAAGGATAGAACATGTGGATTCCAGGGAAAATGTTTACGATATCCCAAGAGGGTCATCTGCTGGGTCTCCACCAAAGTCTGAGGTGGGTAGTCTATCATACAATGACAGGATATATGATGTTCCTCCTCCACTGCCAAGGAATTCCAAACCTTCTCTACATGACAGGTTGTCAGTGTCCAGCTCCGAAAGTTGCACCAGCACTTTATCTACATCATCCAATGCTTCTACTGAGTCCTTTACAACTTCTGTTCTAGATGAAAGACCCACCCAAGTGACTCTAGAACCAGAAGTGGCCATCAAGAAAATAACTGAACTTCAAGAACGAGTGTCTAGCTCCATAGCAAGTCTCATGATCTTTGTCAGCAGCAAATGGAGGCTACAGGAAAACATGGAGGCCAACCTGGGGGACATTCACAGAGCTGTAGACAGCATTATCTCATCCTTAGAAAAATTCATAGATTTTGCCCAGGGTATTAAGGTGAATGCTTCCAACTTAACAGACACAAACATCCAAATGAGGATTAATACCCAGCTACAAACTCTTACAGACTCCTTCCAGACCCTATCTCGAAATCAGGAAGCCATAAATCTTTGCCACTGGTCACTGCAGGCTTTGGTCATGGACAAACCTCATATGACACCCGACGACCTTGACCAGTTTGTTATGGTGGCCAGGACTATACCAGATGACATCAAGCGCTTTGTTTCTATTATCATAGCAAATGGAAAACTTCTATTTAAAAAGCCCGAGAGTGAGAAGTTGAAGCCCGTAAAAGAACATGTGGTGAGCCGAAAGCCACAGGTTCCCCTTCGCAAAGAAACCCGAATCCTTCAGGAGTCATGTTTTAATAATAACATTGAGAAACAAAAAAATGAAAAAGACCAGCTCTCCAGGCAGAAGGCTATAGAAGATAATGGATATGTCTACCTTCAGGTAAATTTTCACTGTAACCCAAGCCTTTTGAAACTGTAGTGCCATAGTTTCATTGGTTCCTAGGATTCTCTGCATTTTGAAGCACGAGGCTGAAAGGGATTTTCCAGTTTGGAGTTGATGGGGTTGTATAGGATTAGAAAAATGTGGCTCACAGTTTGTGTGTGGTATTGCAACTCAATCCTATGTACCTCAAAGGTGCTGAGCTACAATACCAGATACAACTTGGGGACAGGTGAGGGGCTGTTGTTGGAAATAATTAGCATCTAAAGGAATGGTCATCCACTGATGTGCCACGTCTGCTAGAACATAAGCCGCTCTTGCATAGCGGTATGGACACCCCTTTATGATGTCTACATGCCTTATTTTATAAGCTGTTATAGTGAGACAACCTTGTTCACTAAATTAGCTGACCGTGAAACAAACAAGTTGCTTCCCAGTATCCATGATCACGGAGATAACCATTTGGGTAACAATTGTCTTGAAAGGGTTATCCAGTAATAGAATAACAAAGCTTATTTATTCAAATAACAGCACCACACCTGTCCTCAGGTTGTGAGTGGTATAAAAACATGGCTCCATTCACCTCAAGGGAACTGAGCTACAAAACCACAAACAACCTGCAGACAAATGTGGTGTTTTTCTTTCTTTTTTTTTTTTTTAATTCTGGAAAACCTCTTTAAAATGGAAAAATAGGAAACATTATAATTTATGTTTTTTTTTTTTTTTTTTTACAGAAAAAACAGGATTATGAGAAGTCGCAGAATTTGTCTCCAATTCAGCAGCTGGAAAAGAAGACAAGTTCTGAAGAAAAGGTAAATGACTGTTTTGTTTTAGGGATCTTATAGTCACAATGAATGGCCATTGTATATACTTATACCAGGAGCAGTCCTACTGCTGAGTGTGTTTTTTTAATATTTTTTATGTTATGGTGAACAGTTATTGTAACAGTACAGGCTGCAATACTCCTAACAACCAGCTGGTGTGCTGTGTTCTTATGAGAGCAATTATGTGTAACATAAATGACCAAAGACAACAAAGAAAAAGCTCTTCCGGGAGGCTAATATAACATAAAAATAGGATACAATATATTACTTATTAAGTATATTTAGTATTTTAAAAACAGATAATCTTGAACATTTTTTATTTTATTTTAGAGGAAAGGATGGCTAAAGCCTGATTTTAGGATATCTTCAAGCAAAGACTCTGAAAAGAAAAATGACACCAGCTCCTTAAAAGTTAGTGTGGTTTATGTGAAATCTGATAATTTGTGTTATATAACTGGCCAGACATTCACCACACAGTCAATTCCCTTTCACCCCCCCCCCCCCCCCAACATGTCTATTCAGCTGACAGACTATATTTGTACTGAAATAGACATGAGTGGCTTCAAGGCACCTCAGGTGAGGCTTAAGTTATAGAGAACAAAGAAACAGGTAGAAATCTGGTTTTGTTGGCTGCTCTCTTACATGCCTTTAAAGCTAGCCAATACACACAAGAGAGCTGTTGAAAGCACTAAAGCTATATCTCCTGATGATCATTACATATGCATGCTCAGTTCGAGTGTGGATGTGTTTTGAATGGGCAGAGGAGGTAAGGTCAATATCAGAGTTCTCTGATGATGGCATATCTTTCTAAGAACAAAAGGACCGGGCAGTTGAAGCCAACGTGCCTAAACCTTTTCATAACCCGTAATCGGACATCAGCAGAGAGTTGAGTCCCTTGTACACAAGGTAGGATGGTCTTATCTAATTTGGCAGACATATATCTAACATGTAAGGCTAGTTTAAAGGTTACTGCATCCAAAAACTATTTCACAGAAAATTAATATAACCTTTTAGGATTGATAAAATTACAAATTTTATTGTTTACTATTAAAAAGGTACCAACAGAAGGATGGTTACCTATATACCACAATAAATCAAACAACAAACAAACAATACAGTGATGTGGGCAAATGTGTATATAAGTAAGGCGATATTAGGGGCTGCTACTTAGATGTAGGGTATGCGATGATTAGAGGGTCAAAAGATAGGGAGGGCCACTATGTGATGGGAAATAAGGAGATGGTGACCACCCTACACTACAGAGCCCCCCTCACTGACCCTGCCTTTTGAGGGACCCATCTCCTTAACAGGATGCCCTAAACCATGGTGACATTCCCTCCCTGATGCTAGAGTGCACGGGAGAAAATAATAAAGTTGTTTGTAATGGATATGGAGGATGGGAGATAGTAGCACAACCCCCCCAAAAAAAACTAACATTCAAAAACTAACATTTCGACAGGATAGGGGATAAGTAGCTGCGGGGGGGCAGTGGTTGGACCCCCTGCAATCTCCAGAACTGGACCCGGCTCTGAGTGAGGGGTGCCACGCGGTAGACGGCACGTGCTCCATTGATTTCTATAAGAGCGCTGAAGAAACCCGAGTCTAGCATTCGGGAATCATCGGCTCTCCCATAGAAATGAATGTGGCGCGTGCAGTCTAGGGGTAGACTGCATGCGCTCCTCATTGAGCGAGATGGGGTCCCGCTCCAGAGATCACAGAGGGAGGGGGGAAACCAGCGGTCAGATCCTCGCAATCAGCTACTTATCCCCTGTGGATAGGGGATAAGTTCATTTTGGCTACAATACCCCTTTAAGTTCTATGGTTAGCATTTTATTAAATATTATTTATAATAATATTAACAAAATAAATAAAAATAGTATTGAAATTCCAAATAAGCAAGAAAGTATTGTAAAAGAAAATATGAATTCCTTCTTCTATTCTCAGGATCCCACAGTCTGCACAACCAAACCAGAGGCCCTGAGATCAACACATCCAGTAAAGAAGATCGCACTTTCCGATGAATGCTACCTTTACTTCAGCGCTCTCCAGAAAGCAATCCGTGTTTTAGAAGACAGTCTCACCAAAAATGAGACACCTGAAGTCTTCATCACCCATGGAAAACTGATCATTATGGTCGGACAGAAACTGGTGGACCTTCTCTGCCAAGACGTCAAGGCCAATGAAGCCCGTAGTGACATTCTGTTTAAGAGCAGCGAGCTCTGCAGCCTACTAAAGAATTTGGCCATAGCCACCAAGACGGCTGCCATACAGTACCCAAACACAGTCACCATGCAGGAACTCCAACGTAGGACAAATGAGCTGTCTAACTACACACAGTTATTCCGGTCAATGGTGGAATGATGGTGTAAACAGTCACGGAGACTGGATTGATTGTTAGAAAATTTTAAGATTGATTCAAGGTCAAAAAACAAGGATACTCAAGGACCTAATCAAGCCATTTAATTACAGCCATAGACATCTGGGCTCGCCTCATGGCATTGGCTCATGCCACCACAACCTACAACCAACCCAAGACAGAAGGGCTGGGCACCATTTGACTTTCAATTCTATGTGAACATCTTGGTGACAGCTGGGCTGGTCTTTCTTTCCCTTGTGAGACCTGTGCATGTTAACACCACTTGTGGTGATGGAGGATGTGGGCAAATTAAAGGTGTTGTTTGGGGGGCATCACATTTTAAATGTATGGCTGGGAGGAGGCATTTAAACAAGTTACACTCACCTACCGCATTCCCCCTAAGCTCCCAGTCTGACATCTCGCCTCCACTTATGATTGCTTCTTCCAACTTCCAAATGAGTCATCTCAGCAGGAAATGCAACTCTTTAAGCTGGTGCCCTCTTCTATATGTTCCCCATAAAGTTGCATGAGCTCTCTATGGTATACAAGGCTTCAAGAAAATCTGAAACTAAACAATTGAGGAGGAGCCACGTCCAGTAGGTTATACAATACATAAGAGTAACAATAGCATTGCAAGTATGTATCCAATAAAGTCATGACTGCTAGCTGTAGGCCACTCACTCAGAGTGCTAAATGCAGAATAATACAGTCCAGAACATAAGCGATATAAGAAGAAAGGACATAGCACTCTCTAGTAGCCGTGAAAAAATTATTCATAGTAGCTGAGAATATACAGAATAGCATATAAAATTCAGCAACTTGCCAGGATGAGTGGTTTTGTGATTGCATGGGCGTAAAGAAGGCCAAGGCCCGTTTCATGTCATAATGACGCTTCTTTTGGCTTCTCAATGTCACCTCGTTCCCACTAGATTTATATACAGGTGAGTGGCGAGAAAGCTAATGGCAATCTAGATGAAAGCAACACTAAATGACTGTTAAAAACAGACAATGGCCCTCATTTACTAAGCTAAACAGGTTTTCCCAAGTTATTTTGGTGCATAGTGTCTGAAACATGTCTGAGACAGTGTGCTAAAGTGTGCACCAGGAAAATCCAACTAACCCCACATTGCATTGTGGAAAACCGAAATAGGGGCGTGGTCTGCTGCAAAGAGGCTGGCAAGCCAAAAAAGGGGCATGGTTGCACAACCCAACCTATTTACTATTAAATTCACAGAAATCCCTGTGAATAAATGGCTGGAAATTTCCACCTAGACAAAGCTGGTCAGAAAATGTTCCCAACTTCTAAATCTGTGATCCCCCTAGTAAATAGAGAAGAATCCTGCAAATCGGAAACAACATTTCACACTAGTAAAAACCCAACACTTTTAGTAAATAAGGCCTAATATGTAATAGGGAACAAGGAACTGGCTTAGATAGTTAAACAAGCATAATGATCTAGGCCAGTTATATACAGGTGAGTGGGGAGGAAACCAATAGCAACCCATCATTGTGACATGAAACAGACCGTCGCCTCGTTTGATGTAAACATTCTATGATTTGAGTCATCGATTAGAATTTTGGTGTTTTAAAATAGAATAAGAATATTTCCATGAAACATTAAGGCTGCAGTCTTTATGTGACAGGTTCATGTAAGGTTTATCTATATAAACAAGAATTCTTATATATTTCATGATCCACAGTAAGAAGTGTCCCCCAACCATACGACCACAATGGGCCGGGCACGGATGTGCTGAGTACATTGTACTGTAAATTTATTTTTTTTAAATGAAAATTTGTACAGATTGTATCACCTTTATGTGTATTTTGACAGAATTTGTATTTAATATAAAAGAATATTTAAAAGATGCTTTTTTTTCTTCATCCGTGATTTCTAGTGTCCAGTGTTGCCTCTTGTGCATTTTGGAGGCAGATGCGGATATCTACTGAGCGACAGTCACACATCACTATCTGCCAGGGGATTGCATGACTAAAGCTTGCTTGGGGGGACACTCACTAGTTACAATAAAATGACTATTAATTCAGGTTTGCTCTTTTATTTTTCTATTGCTATTATAATGCCAACATATTATGCAGTGCTGTACAAAGGTGTTGCAGGAAAGTACTGCAAGAAACAGTGCCAGCCATTGAGCTCCTGTGATGCACTATTCTGTGGAACATTCTAGCTTGCACAACTATTGGGGCCTGTTTTAGGGGCACTTCATTTTGAACAATTTTTCGAGCTGCGATTATAAGTATTATACAGATTCTACAGATCTATATACAATACACAGTGCATTCTATAGCCCAAGACACAATAAAAAGAGTATTTTATAGACCATCAACCAGTACAGAGAGCCCTCTATAGACTTTACAATATAAAGAGCCCCCTAGAGCCCAACATACAAGAGCATTCAATAAACCAATATACAATGTAAAGAACATTAAAGGGGTACTCCGGTGGAAAACAAGAGCATTCTATAAACCAATATACAATAGAGAGCATTCTATAGACCAATATACAATACAGAGAGCATTCTATAGACCAATATACAATACAGAGAGTGCATTCTATAGACCAATATACAATAGAGAGTATTCTATAAACCAATATACAATAGAGAGCATTCTATAAACCAATATACAATAGAGAGCATTCTATAAACCAATATACAATAGAGAGCATTCTATAAACCAATATACAATACAGAGACCATTCTATAGACCAATATACAATAGAGAGCATTTTATAGACCAATATACAACAGAGAGCATTCTATAGACCAATATACAATACAGAGAGCATTCTATAGACCAATATACAATACAGAGAGTGCATTCTGTAGACCAATATACAATAGAGAGCATTCTATAAACCAATATACAATACAGAGAGCATTCTATAAACCAATATACAATAGAGAGCATTCTATAAACCAATATACAATACAGAGAGCATTCTATAGACCAATATACAATAGAGAGCATTTTAGAGACCAATATACAACAGAGAGCATTCTATAGGCCAATATACAATACAGAGAGCATTCTATAAAACAATATACAATAGAGAGAGTGCATTCTATAGACCAATATACAATACAGAGAGTGCATTCTATAGACCAATATACAATAGAGAGCATTCTATAAACCAATATACAATACAGAGAGCATTCTATAAACCAATATACAATAGAGAGCATTCTATAGACCAATATACAATACAGAGAGCATTCTATAGAACAATATACAATACAGAGAGCATTCTATAGACCAATATACAATACAGAGAGCATTCTATAGACCAATATACAATACAGAGAGTGCATTCTATAGACCAATATACAATACAGAGAGCATTCTATAGACCAATATACAATACAGAGAGCATTCTATAGACCAATATACAATACAGAGCGCTTTCTATAGACCAATATACAATACAGAGAGCATTCTATAAACCAATATACAATACAGATAGAATTCTATAAAAGAATAAACAATACAGAGAGCATTTTATAGACCAATATACAATACAGAGAGCATTCTATAAACCAATATACAATACAGAGACCATTCTATAAAAGAATATACAATACACACGGGGAACATTAAGCACCACACAGGGAACATTAAGCTGCTATCCGGCAGCAGCTTAAGCATTTTGCGCTGCCGGATAGCACTTAATGCGATGGCCCCGACATGAAAAAGCATCGTATGTCGATGCTGACATCGACATGCGATGGCCTCTGAGAGGCCATCGTATGTCGATTTGATCATATGTCGGGGCCATCGTAGGTCGGCGGAAAAATTAGGATATTGTGCAGCTTACAGAAAAATTAGTCGAGGCTCAATGGAAAGTAGTTACACTTAAAAAAGTACAAATTATCAAAAACTGTAAAGAAGAAAAAGGGAGGTACCATAAGCCTCTAGACCAGGGGTGTCAAACTCAAATTCATCGGGGGCCGCATCAGCAGTTTGGTCACCCTCAAAGGGCCGGTTGTATCTGTAGGACCCCTCCCCCCCCCACATACCGTATATGCCGGCGTATAAGACGACTGGGTATATAAGACGACCCCCAACTTTTACAGTTAAAATGTAGAGTTTGGGATATACTCGCCATATAAGACTACCCCTCCTACCGCAATGTACAGTACCTTGTAGTTCCCCCCACATTAGGTAGGCAGCATGTTCCCCCACATTAGTAGGCAGCATGTTCCCCCACGTTAGGTTGGCAGTATAGTTCCCCCCACATTAGGTGGGCAGTATAGTTCCCCCCACATTAGGTTGGCAGCATAGTTCCCCCCACATCAGGTTGGCAGTATAGTTCCCCCCACGTTAGGTTGGCAGTATAGTTCCCTCCACATTAGGTAGGCAGTATAGTTCCCCCCCACATTAGGTTGGCAGTATAGTTCCCCCCACATTAGGTAGGCAGTATAGTTCCCCCCACATTAGGTAGGCAGCATGTTCCCCCACATTAGTTGGCAGCATGTTCCCCCACATTAGGTTGGCAGTATAGTTCCCCCCACATTGGGTTGGCAGTATAGTTCCCCCCACATTAGGTTGGCAGTATAGTTCCCCCCACATTAGGTAGGCAGTATAGTTCCCCCCACATTAGGTAGGCAGCATGTTCCCCCACATTAGTTGGCAGTATAGTTCCCCCCACATTAGGTTGGCAGCACCCCCCCCCTCCCTCCCCACAGACATACAGCCTCCAGCCATATACAGTGTATGGCTAGAGGCTGTATGTCTGTTTGCTGCCCCCACTGTGATCCGGTCACCACTCCTCCGGCCCGGGGTCACAATCTACTGCTATGGCCTATGGACCATAGCAGTAGGTGCCAGGACCGGTCGAGCAGTGACCGGAACGCTGAAGAGAAGATAACGCGCCGCCGGTAACTTACCAGGCCCCGGCCGGAGAGCGTCCTCCTGCGATGATCCTGCTGTCCTCCTGGTCCTCCCACGTCTCTATGGTTGTACGCACGTCCCGTGCGTACAACCATAGAGGCGGAGGACCGAAGGAGGATCGCTAGAGGGCAGACGTTGGAGAAGGCTGGCGGCCGGCGGTGGCTACGCGGGCCACATGACGAGGTCTGGCGGGCCGGATTCGGCCCACGGGCCTTGTGTTTGACACCCGTGCTCTAGACTAATACCATAAAATGGTACATGATGAGTAAATTTATTAAATAGAACTGTGCTTCACTTTAATGATGAGAAAAAAAAAAGATTTATAAAAAAATGTTTTATGCAAGAGTTAAATAACATTAATAGCAGCCTCCTTACACAGGGCCCTTGTGGGGAGGTGATGTATAAATAAAACAGAATAATAAAAACAATATACACCGCTATATATATATGTATTAGTCCACTAATCCAACATTTGATAGACCGGAATAGTTCACTTCTCGTGCTAGATAAGTTGCAGTCCGTATCAATATGTGGTATAGAGTTCAAGTTATGATAAAGAACACCGTTTATAATTACCAGCTTCTGCAGATGGGAATAGTTCGTATTGTAAAGCCGTAATGCTGGATGTCCGGGAGGCAGTTGGTATATGCAGTCGAGGCTGTGTTGCAGCGCTGGCATGCGCTGAAGCGGCTGGCCCGGTTGTCACAGGCCTATGGGAAGCCGCTTTTCTCAAGGATAAGTGGATTTAGTCCGGAGATGGAAGCAGCCTTGTGGAGAGCCCCTCGGCGTCTGACGTCAGCAAGGTAGAATGAAATTCGGCAAGGTAAAATGCTGGATTTGGAGAGCTTAAAGGGATAGTACCCAGTTGTAGCTGCCCTTCACAACGGTGGAGCTGTGGTTATTTAGGATGTGGTGGATAGCGGTATTCATGCGGTATTTCTCTGTCCTCTAGACGCGTTTCAGGGTATTTTATAAAATGACCCTTTCCTCAGTAGAGATGTCCCTACTGAGGAAAGGGTCGTTTTATAAAGTACCCTGAAACGCATCTAGAGGACAGAGAAATACTGCACGAATACCGCTATCCACCACATCCTAAATAACCACAGCTCCACCGTTGTGATGGGCAGCTACAACTGGGTACTATCCCTTTAAGCTCTCCAAATCCAGCATTTTACCTTGCCGAATTTCATTCTACCTGGCTGACGTCAGACGCCGAGGGGCTCTCCACGAGGCTGCTTCCATCTCCGGAGTAAATCCACCTATCCCCGAGACAAGCGGCTTCCCATAGGCCTGTGGCAACCAGACCAGCCACTTCAGAACATGCCAGCACTGCAACACAGCCTCGACTGCATATACCATCTGCCTCCCGGACGTCCAGCATTACGGCTTTACAATACGAACTATTCCCATCTGCAGAAGCTGGTAACTATAAACGGTGTTCTTTATCATAACTTGAACTCTATACCACATATTGATACGGACTGCAACTTATCTAGCACGAGAAGTGAACTATTCCGGCCTATCAAATGTTGGATTAGTGGACTAATACACACACATATATATATATATATATATATATATATATATATATATATATATAGCGGTGTATATTGTTTTCATTATTCTGTTTTATTTATAATAACTGTGTAAGGAGGCTGCTATTAATGTTATTTAACTCTTGCAAAAAACATTTTTTGATAAATCTTTTTTTTTTCTCATCATTAAAGTGAAGCACAGTTCTATTTAATAAATTTACTCATCATGTACCATTTTATGGTATTAGTCTAGAGGCTTATGGTACCTCTCTTTTTCTTCTTTATAATCAAAATCAACCTGATTGTAATGTAAAGACAACCCTGTGTCCTAGTGAGGTCATGAAAGATAAATATACAGAAAATTACCTAAAAATATGGTCAAGTTCTATTTATTTATTTTTTAAATAGGATGTGCCATTACTGAAATGATCTTGGAGCCAGATATTTAAAGAGTTAAATATCTGGCTCCGAGATCATTTCAGTAATGGCGCATCCTATGAAAAAAACAAAACAAAACAAAAACTGTTATTCTGTTTACTATGAACTTGACCATATTTTTTTCTGTATATGTATTTTTCATGTTCAGACCATAAAGGCACAATAGTCATCTGTACTTGTGTATACTGCCCCCTAGTGTTCCCATAAATGTAATAATATGCAATTTGTGTTTTTCTGTACAATAAGAACTATGGAGGAGATTTATCACGTATGGGGAGGTTTTGAAAAACATTTTGTACATAACAACCATGTACCTGGAGTATGATATATGATATAACTCAGGATCAGAACAGGATTAGTTATGTATGAACACATTGACTTCACCAGCAGAATAGTGAGTGCAGCTCTAGAGTATAATACAGGATGTAAATGAGACTCTGTACATACATTACATTACTTATTATGTACTAAGTGATTCCACCAGCAAAATAGTGAGTACAGCTCTGGAATATAATACAGGATATAAACTGAGATTCTCCTAGCTTGTGACGGAAAATATAAGTTATATGAAGACAGGAGGCGAGTATCTTGCATTAATCTTTCTTTAATTAATGCCCATAGCAGAAAAATCTTTATACAAAACGTATTTAATAAAAAATCTTTTAAAACTACATATCCCAGCAGTCCCCTGTGAACTCCTCCTCCTATCCCAGCATGCTGGCTGCTATATAAGGGACTGCTTGAAGATCCTCTTCCTCTTTCTTTATGCGAACTGCATGACCATCACCAGAACCACGGAACGCCGGAATCCGGGACTGCTCCTCCTCGACACCTCCGAACCTCCGGCCAACAGGACCGAAAACCGGGAACAAAACTGTTAAGGAACAATTGCAACAGAACATATCCGGCTGCACCGAAACACCGCTGTCTTCGTCTTCTCCTTTCAATACCCTGGCAGGAAAAAACAAAACACCATAACAGGGAGGGTAGGGAGGGAAGATACTCGCCTCCTGTCTTCATATAACTTATATTTTCCGTCACAAGCTAGGAAAATCTCGATTTATATATCAGACAGGAGGCTCATATCTTGCAAGTTTAAAGCTACTACTTAAACATAGACAATAAAAAACAAATCAGAGAACCGATACAGAAACATGATCTTTTGGTCGGAAATAGAACTGCCGAAAAGTCGATTCAGACGACCAGTCAGCGGCCATTAAGAGATCTGAAAGAGAACCACCAGAAATAACTACTTTAGTGGCCATAGCCCCTCTCGAAGAGTGGGCACCAAACAGGGAAACGTCAATCCCCGCCATCTCCATGGCCGACCGTACCCACCTGGCCAAAGTGGCCGAGGTGACAGGCAAATGAGGTTGCACATAAGATACTAATAACTGAGTATGAGAAAGAGATCGCAAAGACGCTGTGCGTGTCTTATACGTTTGAAGACAACGTACCACACATAGTCGGGGATGTGTCGGAAAAAAGGGGTAAAAGACCGACTGTAGTCCTGTCTTGGTCCTGCGAACAACAGAAAATCTGACCCCTTCAGGTTAAAACTGCCATCTAGAGATGTCGAGAGCTCTGACATCCGACACCCTCTTAATGGAAACCAGACATAATAACATAGTCAATTTGAATGACAGAATCTTTAAGGACAGTGAGCATCTACCAGGCAATGATACGCCGCTATAGCGGATCTGTAAACATTAAGGGAACTGTAAGATTTCCCAGCCTCAAATGATTCTGCTAAATAATTCACTACAACTGAAACAGGTGCCTGAACGGGATCAATTTGTCGTTGATCACACCAACGAACCCACAAGGCCCAGGCTGATCGATATGCCGATCTAGTCCCTGGGGCCCAGGCCAAGGCGAGGAGGTCTCTAGCTTATTGTGAAAGGTCATCACCTGCGTCTGGCACCCCGAAACCAACCACCCGAGGAGCGGAAGGTTGCCTTCCATGACCAACGGATGGGATTCCATGGTCGGATTCGTGAGAAGTTGAGGCGACTGGGGAAGCAATCTGGGGTAATCGACAGACATTCCCAACAGAAGGGGAAACCACGGTTGCGTCGGCCACCAAGGGGTGATCAGCACCACCGTCGCTCCCTGAGTCACTATCTGAAGAAGCACTCTGGTAATCATCTGGAAGGGGGGAAACGCATAATGGATCCCCTCCGGCCATGGTTGGCGAAAAGCGTCCACTGCTGACGCTTCCGGGTCCGGCCTCCAGCTGTAAAAGCGGGGTAACTGATGGTTGAGACGAGACGCAAAAAGGTCCGTATGCAACGGGCCCCAGAGATCTCGAATCGCCCGAAACACCGAGTGATCCAGCATCCAGTCGCTGGAATCGGACAGGTAACGGGAATTCCAATCCGCCACTGAATTGGATACACCTGGTAGGTATTCCGCCACTGGAATGATGTCCCGGGAAAGACAGAAATGCCAGAATTCGGAAGCAATGTCCGTCAACACTCTGGATCTCGTGCCACCAAGGCGATTGACATATTGCACTGCCGCTACATTGTCCATGCGTAACAAAACGCAGCAATTGTACTTGTGCGGAAGAAAACTCTTGATGGCAAAGAATGCCGCCATGAGTTCCAGCGCGTTGATGTGAAGAAGGGATTCTTCTTCGGACCAACTCCCTCCTGTTGTGGCTTGCCCACAGCGAGCACCCCAACCGTGGCGGCTCGCATCCGACTCTATTATAACATCTGGGCAGGAAGTGAATATAGCTTTGCCATTCCATTCGACGGCATGGCGAAGCCACCAGTGCAATTCTGCTACTGCTTCCGGACAAAGGGGAATTTCGTCCGCATAGCGTAGACCCTGTCGAAGATGAAGAATTTTGAGTCTCTGAAGGGCCCGATAATGGAGAGGAGCCGGAAAAATTGCCTGAATGGAGGCTGCCAGCAAGCCGACAATTCGGGCTATCATTCTTAGCGATACCCGACCCTTGCGCAATACTGCCCGGATTTCTTTGCGAATCAGGGCCAGTTTGGCGTTGGGTAAACGCAGTACGGCTTGCTCAGTATCCACCTGGAAACCTAAAAACTCCATCTTCTGTGAAGGACTCAGCACTGATTTCTTGTTGTTGATCAGGAACCCTAGTTCCTCCAACAAAGACACCGTCCACTGGCTGTGTAACAAGGCCTGTTTTCTGGAATATGCCATGATTAGCAAATCGTCCAGATAGATAATCAAACGTACCCCTCTGCTCCTGAGAGCTGCCACTACTGGCTTGAGTAATTTGGTGAAGCACCAAGGGGCCGATGACAACCCGAATGGTAGGCAAGTGAATTGCCACATTCGCTCCCTCCATAGAAACCTTAGGAATGGTTGGGAGGACGGTGAGGTACGCGTCCTTCAAGTCGACCTTTACTAGCCAGTCGCCCGGCCATAGCAGATCGCGCAACAGATGGATCTTTTCCATCTTGAAGTGACGGTAAGTAACATGTTGATTTAAGTCCCGTAGGTTGATCACTGGGCGATAACCGCCATCCTTCTTTTTGACAAGGAATAGGTTGCTGACAAACCCGGGAGATAGAGGATCTTGGAGCTCGTTGTCTATGAGATCCACGTTTAGGGAAGAAAACCGAATGGGATGTGGAATAATGTTCAATTTTGGAAGAGATTGAAAGTCTATCTGGTACCCTGCTACCGTATTGAGGATCCAAGCATCTGCCGTAATCGCGGACCAGACGTGGATAAAATACCTCAGTCTGCCTCCCACCAACGTGTATGGAAGAGGAAATGGGAGTGTACTCACCGGTCGTCGGGCGAGACCTGGGAAATCCTCGGCCTCCACGTCCTCGCCAGGGTCGTCCCCGAGGGGGAAAGAAGGGAGCAGGTTGTGCCACAGGTAATGCGTACGGTTGCTGAGTAGGAGCTTACGGTTGAGTGGCTGGTTTAGTGTAGGGCCTGTAATGAGCAGAATGGCTGACAGGTCGCCCTCTGCCCCTGCCGGCCTTGCCAAAAACCTTTGTGTTTGGACGCGCCTTTTTTAGCGAGGTCTGGGCCTTATCTAGGCTGGTGAAAAGACTCACAAATTTATTTATGTTCTTTATCAGGTCCTCTCCTGCTATGAGCAGAAAGAAAGAGGAAGAGGATCTTCAAGCAGTCCCTTATATAGCAGCCAGCATGCTGAGATAGGAGGAGGAGTTCACAGGGGACTGCTGGGATATGTAGTTTTAAAAGATTTTTTATTAAATACGTTTTGTATAAAGATTTTTCTGCTATGGGCATTAATTAAAGAAAGATTAATGCAAGATATGAGCCTCCTGTCTGATATATAACTCAGGATCAGTACAGGATAAGTAATGTAATGTATGTACACAGTGACCTCACCAGCAGAATAGCGAGTACAGCTCTGGGGTATAATACAGGATATAACTCAGGATCAGTACAGGATAAGTAATGTAATGTATGTACACAGTGACCCCACCAGCAGAATAGTGAGTACAGCTCTGGAGTATAATACAGGAAATAACTCAGGATCAGTACAGGATAAGTAATGTAATGTATGTACACAGTGACCCCACCAGCAGAATAGTGAGTGCAGCTCTGGAGTATAATACGGGATATAACTCAGGAACAGTACAGGATAAGTAATGTAATGTATGTACACAGTGACTTCACCAGCAGAATAGTGAGTGCAGCTCTGGAGTATAATACAGGATATAACTCAGGAACAGTACAGGAGAAGTAATGTAATGTATGTACACAGTGACTTCACCAGCAGAATAGTGAGTGCAGCTCTGGAGTATAATACATGATATAACTCAGGATCAGTACAGGATAAGTAATGTAATGTATGTACACAGTGACCTCACCAGCAGAATAGTGAGTACAGCTCTTGAGCATAATACAGGATATAACTCAGGATCAGTACAGGATAAGTAATGTAATGTATGTATACAGTGACCTCACCAGCAGAGTAGTGAGTGCAGCTCTGGAGTATAATACAGGATATAATTCAGGATCAGTACATGATAAGTAATGTAATGTATGTACACAGTGATCTCACCAGCAGAATAGTAAATACAGCTCTGGGGTATAATACAGGATATAACTCAGGATCAGTACAGGATAAGTAATGTAATGTATGTACACTGTGATTCCACCAGCAGAATAGTGAGTGCAGCTCTGAAGCATAATACAGGATGTAACTCAGGATCAGTACAGGATAAGTAATGTATTATATGTAGACAGTGACCCCACCAGCAGAATAGTGAGTGCAGCTCTGAAGTATAATACAGGATATAACTCAGGATCACTAACACTAAAGGTTAAGTAATGTAATGTATGTACACAGTGACTCCACCAGCAGAATAGTGAGCGTAGCTCTGGAGTATAATACAGGATATAACTCAGGATCACTAACACTAAAGGTTAAGTAATGTAATGTATGTACACAGTGACTCCACCAGCAGAATAGTGACTACAGCTCTGGAATATAATACAAGATGTAACTCAGGATCAGTACAGCATAAGTAATGTAATATATGTACACAGTGACCTCACCAGCAGAATAGTGAGTACAGCTCTGGAGTATAATACAGGATATAACTCAGAATCAGTACAGGATAAGTAATGTAATGTATGTACACTGTGATTCCACCAGCAGAATAGTGAGTGCAGCTCTGAAGCATAATACAGGATGTAACTCAGGATCAGTACAGGATAAGTAATGTATTATATGTAGACAGTGACCCCACCAGCAGAATAGTGAGTGCAGCTCTGAAGTATAATACAGGATATAACTCAGGATCACTAACACTAAAGGTTAAGTAATGTAATGTATGTACACAGTGACTCCACCAGCAGAATAGTGAGCGTAGCTCTGGAGTATAATACAGGATATAACTCAGGATCAGTACAGGATAAGTAATGTAATATATGTACACAGTGACCTCACCAGCAGAATAGTAAGTACAGCTCTGAAGTATAATACAGGATATAACTCAGGATCAATACAGGATAAGTAATGTAACGCATGTACACAGTGACCACACCAGCAGACTAGTAAGTGCAGCTCTGGAGTATAATACAGGATATAACTCAGGATCAGTACAGTGATCCCTCAACTTACAATTGCCTCAACATACAATATTTTCAACATACAATGGTCTTCCCCACAGTACAGGAAGGTATTAAATGTTATGTACTACTCTTTAGCTATGCCAGGGATAGCTTCTCCAGGTGGGAGCGGCTCCATGTTACTTTTTTGGGACACTGTGTGTACTGTACAGGACCCTGAAGAAGCTCTTGTCCTCTACATAGACAGTGATTACAGTTCCCAGCAGCTCTTTCTTACTTTTTAGGACTTGCTTTATCTGTATTAGTTATCTACTTATTTTTCTTTAATCCTCACTTTTTCCTCAATTCTTGGATGACATTTTGGGGGCTTCAGAACCAATTATCAAGTTTCCATAGACTTATGGTTTCAACATACAATGGTCTTCCTGGAACCGATTAATATTGTAACTTGAGGGACCACTGTACATGATATGTGATGTAATGTATGTACACAGTCGGGGAAATTTATAAAAACCTGTCCAGAGGAAAAGTTGCTGAGTTGCCTATAGCAACCAATCAGATCGCTTCTTTCATTTTTGAAAAGGCCTCTGAAAAATGAAAGAAGTGACATGACTGGTTGCTATGGGCAACTCAGCAACTTTTCTTCTGGACAGGTTTTGATAAATCTCTTCCAGTGACTTCACCAGCAGAATAGTAACTGCAGCTCTGGAGTATAATACAGGATATAACTCAGGAATCCAATCAGTGACATTGCATAAACTGTGATTTACAATATACTTACCCCTAATTAGGGATCGACCGTTTATCGGTTTGGCCGATATTATCGGCCGATATTCACGATTTTCTAAGTTATCGGTATCGGCAACTACCTTGCTGATAATGCGGGCGCTTTAAATCAATGAACTGCAGCAGGTTTTGCGGGGCCATAGTGGGGCAGGGCGGTATGACCAAATGCGTGTATCTATGTATTTTTTAACAATTTGGGCGGTTCCACGGTATATAACGGTATTTCCTAGCCCCCCCCCCCCCCCCCAATATTAATTATCAGCCCACATCCGCATCGGGGTAAATACTCACATATCACGCTGCCCTCCTCATCCTGTTTGTTGCGGCCTCCGGCGCTGACACTCTATACTGTGTGGTATCCCTATGCCCAGGCTGCAGAAGGTAAACAAAATAAAACTTAACTTTAACTTTAACTAGCTCAAAATTAAACTTTAACGCACCTACGTCGGCCTTACGCTGGGGACGGGAATGTCGGAGAGCTGTCAGCCTATCACCAGCCGCAGCGATGTTTCGCCTCGGCCGGTGATAGGCTGAGCTAACTGTCATGTAAGAAGCCGGCTTCTTACATGACAGTGGGCTCAGCCTATCACCGGCCGAGGCGGAACATCGCTGCGGCTGGTGATAGGCTGACGGCTGTCTGACGCTTCCAATCCCAGGAAACAAGTGAGGACGGTACCGGACCAACGGGAGAGGAGTTAAAGTTTATTTTGTTTACCTTTTGCAGCCCGGGCATAGGGAGCAGTGGTCTCCAACTTGCGGACCTCCAGATGTTGCAAAACTACAACTCCCAGCATGCCCGGACAGCTGTTGGCTGTCCGGGCATGCTGGGAGTTGTAGTTTTGCAACATCTGGAGGTCCGCAAGTTGGAGACCACTGGTATAAAGTGTCAGCGCCGACGGCCGCAACAAACAGGACCAGGAGGGCAGCGCATGCAGGCGACATGTGAGTAGTACCCTGATGGGGACAGCGCTGGGCTGATAATTCATTGGGAGGCAGAACAGCGCTCGCGGGTCACATAGGATTAGTTGCCCGATGTGGGGACAGCGCAGCGCTGGGCTGATAATACATTCATTCCCGAGGGGGAGGGGCCAAACCGGTATTGCGGTATGGGTTCAAATTCATATCGTGCAGCACAAAAATTTCGGTATTCGGTATGAACCGGTATACCGCCCAGCCCCAGGCCAGAGACCGCCGCCGCCACCCGCTTCTTTCCCCCTGCATGTCCTTGGGTCCCGAGTCCAACCACCGCCTCTCCCCGATTGCCTCTCCCCGATTGCCTCTCCCTGCCTATCCTCCGGCCAGAGACCGCCGCTGCCCCATTGCCTCCCCCATCCCCGGTTTTATAATTACCTGTTCCCAGGGTCCGCGCTACTTCTGGCTCCTGCGGTGTCCTGCGCTGTTGCTGTGCGCTGCGCAATGAAGAGTGAAGTCCTCAACGTGACGTCACCTTCAGTGGCCCAGCGCACAGTGACAGCTCAGGACGCCGCCGGAGCCAGAAGTAGCGCGGACCTCGGGAACAGGTAATTATAAAACCGGGGATGGGGGAGGCAATGGGGCAGTGGCGGCGGTCTCTTGGCCCGCAAAAGCCGCTGCAGTTCATTGATTTAAAGCGCCCGCTTTAAATCATTGATCTGAAGTGGCTTCTGCGGGGCCAGAAACAGTTTATCAGGGTATACCCACACACACACCCTCATTTTACCAAGGATATTTTGGGGGGGATAAAAATGCACAGAATATCGGTATAAGTTATCGGCTATCAGCCTGAAAGTTCACAGGTTATCGGTATCGGCTCTAAAAAATCAATATCGGTCGATCCCTACTAGAGATGAGCGAACTTACAGTAAATTTGATTCGTCACGAACTTCTCGGCTCAGCAGTTGCTGTCTTTTCCTGCATAAATTAGTTCAGCTTTCCGGTGGGCTGGAAAAGGTGGATACAGTCCTAGGAGACTCTTTCCTAGGAATGTATCCACCTTTTCCAGCCCACCGGAGCACCTGAAAGCTGAACTAATTTATGCAGGAAAAGTCATCAACTGCCGAGCCGAGAAGTTTGTGACGAATCAAATTTACTGTAAGTTCGCTCATCTCTAATCCCTACCCCTAATAAACAATATAGGAAGATATTAATACCTTTTACTAAAATGATATAAGCCCAGGAAGCTGACCTGTAGTACTAACTTATGATAATGCAGGATATTACTTAATTACTAATAAACTAATATTATTCTGTCAGATATCTGTGAATCCCCTAATAACAAAGGAAACTACATCTCCCGACATGCCTTGCCCGGCTCACACAGCGCGTACAAACCACAAGATGGAGCGAGGGTTGTCGGGATTTGCGGTTCCCACCTGATTGGAAAGCAGCTGACTGCTTTGACACAACCAAACCATCCTGTACCTGTCACCACCATTTTAATTGAATTACATTTTATGACAAAGCTACAAAACTTTTGCGTAAATTCCGAGGTCTTACATTGTAAGGAGGAGTATTAAGAAATGGGCGCATCACGAACGACACAGAGACTGCTGTGATGGGTGTAGCAAGATGGCGGGCGTGCAGACCGCTGAGGAGGACCACTAACGGACATGACGTCACACAAGGCCCCACATGATGCCGGAAGCGGAAGTAGCTCTGTTTTACGGGCCAAGTTTGTTGTGGACGAAGATATCTCTGAGATGGGTTGTGACGGAGGAACCATCCCCAAGCGCCATGAGCTGGTGAAAGGGCCCAAGAAGGTGGAGAAGGTGAGGAGCAGGGAGTGGGCGGGAGAACGTGTGGTGGTACTGAAAAACCAAGCAGGTCTTAATCTGGAGAGCAACAGAATGCGGAAATAAGATGCCCCCCCCCCTTCTTGCCCTAGCTGTTGCCCGTCCCCTTGCCCTAGCTGTTGCCCGTCCCCTTGCCCTAGCTGTTGCCCGTCCCCTTGCCCTAGCTGTTGCCCGTCCCCTTGCCCTAGCTGTTGCCCGTCCCCTTGCCCTAGCTGTTGCCCGTCCCCTTGCCCTAGCTGTTGCCCGTCCCCTTGCCCTAGCTGTTGCCCGTCCCCTTGCCCTAGCTGTTGCCCGTCCCCTTGCCCTAGCTGTTGCCCGTCCCCTTGCCCTAGCTGTTGCCCGTCCCCTTGCCCTAGCGGTTGCCCGTCCCCTTGCCCTAGCGGTTGCCCGTCCCCTTGCCCTAGCGGTTGCCCGTCCCTTAGCGGTTGCCCGTCCCCTTGCCCAGTTTTCGCAGACAACTGAATTACTAATCTGTTGTTACTATATGGGAGCCAGGAGATTGGCTTTTCAGGAGTCTAGGAAAGCTTGGTGGCCACCCTGGCTGTGGCTGTAGTTGCAGACATATTAGTTCTCACCCAGTTTTCCCAAGACCATAGTAACAATAAGCTGAAGGAGTTGTAAGCAGAAAAGTGTGTTCCCCAAAACTTAAGTCTGTATCAAAGCATCTGGTGCCGTACATCACATCTGATCCTCTTGAGCCTTAAAGGGGTATTCCAGGAAAAAAAAACTTTTATATATATATATATATATATATATATATATATATATATATATCAACTGGCTCCAGAAAGTTAAACAGATTTGTAAATTGCTTCTATTAAAAAATCTTAATCCTTTCAGTACTTAGGAGCTTCTGAAGTTTAGGTTGTTCTTTTCTGTCTAAGTGCTCTCTGACACGTGTCTCGGGAACCGCCCAGTTTTGAAGAGGTTTGCTATGGGAATTTGCTTCTAAACTGGGCGTTTCCCGAGACAGGTGTTATCAGAGATTACTTAGATAGAAAATAACAACCTTAACTTCAGAAGCTCATAAGTACTGAAAGGATTAAGATTTTTTAATAGAAGTAATTTACAAATCTGTTTAACTTTCTGAAACCAGTTGATATATAAAAAAAAAGTTTTTTCCTGGATAACCCCTTTAAAGTACTTTCTTGTTTATTGCAGGTTGATAAGAACGCAGAGCTAGTGGCACGCTGGTATTACTGCATCCTGAGCCAGGAGAAGCTGAAGAGGCCGATTGTGACCTGTGAGCTGGGAAGGTGCCAACCATTATAGCTATATACTTGTGAAATTATTGCTTCCAATATCTCTGCTTGATGTTCGTGTGTACAGACATTCATTCCTATATCCAAAAGCTTAAAATCTCATCTGAACCTAAACATTGAAGATTTGTTCCAGTCCAGACAATCCCCTTTCTAGTAAATAACTTGTACTTAAAGGGGTATTCCTGGATTAATTAACTTTTATCTATCCTGCCAGTTATTAATCCATTCATTTAACCATTTACCAGTTTTATGGCTCTGCCGTGGATTGTCCGTTTCTTTGTTCTTCATATGGTCCCGCAGGTTCAGCACTCCTTTGTGGTATGGGTTACTGTGATCTATGTCGGCGTTTTGGGATCTCGACAGTCTGCAGAATGGGGGGGGGGGGGGGCACAGTTCAAGTCTTGATGTCCAGAGAGCTGGCTTGTCAGGAAGGATAAGAAGAAGCCCCCTGTGATCGGCTGTCGTCTCGAGCTGCTCAGGATTGCGGAACAGGCTCGACAATTATCCATACCGCAAAGAAATGCTGAACCTGGGGGAACTATATAAAGAGAAAAAAGTGGAGTATCCGTGGCA
Source organism: Hyla sarda (assembly GCF_029499605.1). Taxonomy (NCBI): domain Eukaryota; kingdom Metazoa; phylum Chordata; class Amphibia; order Anura; family Hylidae; genus Hyla; species Hyla sarda. The sequence continues at coordinate 73,662,272 of NC_079200.1, read as the reverse complement.
GAGCCTTACAACACCTGAATGCATAAATGACATTACTATGCATAATGGGATGGATAGTTAAAAGTTAATAAATCCTAGAATACCCCTTCTTTTTATTTATTTATTTTAAATAAAGGATCTGATACACTCTAAGGTAATGGTCCCCAACCTGTGGCTCTCTAACTGTTGCCAAACTACAACTCCCAGAATGCCCCGACAGCCTGCAGCTGCCAGAGCATTCTGGGAGTTTTGTTTTGGCAACAGCTGGAGAGTCAGACTAAAGCAAGTCATATTTGTAATTTTGGTTCATGGTGGTTATCATATGGTTAAGTCTTCATCCTGGAGAATGGAGCCAGTCTCCCTGGAGGCAGTTATGATGATACTATATGCTCCTTCCACATCTTATCCAGTTTAATCGCAATCTTCTTGTTATACCACAGGTTGTACAATAAGGATGCCGTCATTGAATTTATACTGGACAAGTCCCCAGACAAACCCAATGCGGAATCCGCTGCCCATATCAAGAGCATCAAGGTAAAGCTCCTGGGTATTGTTTTTCATGTTTAAAAATATTTCATGGTCGTTTTATCCTGAGCTGCAGTTTCATTTGTTCTACTAAAGTAAAACAAGAAACTTACCCTAATTATAACATAATGTATTCTATCTAAAATATTCTATATTTAACATGCTACCATATATGGTATTGTGGGCCAGATTAGCAACGGCAGTCGTTTTTGTATACCTAATTGGGGTACTATAGTAGGAAAAGTAATCTACTTACTGACCTATCACTTATACCAGAGGTATCAGGATAGGGGATAAGTGTCTAATCACGGGGGGTCTGACCGATTGGACCTCCCCTGTGATCTCCTGCTTGGCGCCCTGGTAGTCCCCAGGCACATGGTGTGTTGACCCCGCTCATGAAACGACGGCCGACATGCCCCCCTCCATGTATCTCTGTGGGAGAGCAGAAGATACAGCCAACATGCCCCATTCCTGGGGACTGCCAAGGTGACGTGCAGGAGATAGCTGGGGGATAGGGGATAAGTGTTCCTGCACTGGAGTACTCCTTTAACCCCTTAAGGACTTATTTTCACCTTAAGGACGCAGACAATTTTATTTTAGCACTTTTGTTTTTTCCTCCTGGCCTTCTAAAATTCATAACTCTTTTATATTTTCATTTCCAGACCCATATGAGGGCTTGTTTTTTGTGTGACCAGTTGTACTTTGCAATGATATAACTAATTTGACCCTAAAATGTACTGTAAGCCTAGAAATTTTTTTTGTAAGGAAATGTAAACGAAAGTCATAATTTTGCAAACTTGGGGTTTCGTTTTCGCGCTGTACACTTCACAGTAAAAAATACATGTTTTATTTATTCTCTGGGTCAATACAATTAAAATTTATACCCAGGGTTACATACATTTCTATTATTGTACTGCTTTTAAAAACATTGACCTATATATCTCAAACTTCCTTATTTTTCCCGTATTCAGGGATGGTGTAAGGGCTAATTTTTTGCGCCATTATCTGTAGTTTGTTTTGGTACCAAGTTTGCATATATGTGACTTTTTGATTGCTTTTTATTACATTTTTTTGAAGTTTGATGTGACAAAAAGCTGACATTTTAATATTTTTTAAAATTTTATTTTTTACGTTTACGCCTTTCGCTGTAGGGGATCATTAACATAATATATTCGGGCATTTACGCACGCAACGATACCAAATATGTTTATCATTTATCGGGTTTTTTTAACACATTTTTTGTATTAATATGGGGCAAAGGGGTTATTTAAAACTTTATTGGGGAGGGGCTTTTTCACATATTTTTTTTAACTTTTTTTTTTAAACAATAGATTGCTAATATTTTTCAGTGCTATGCATAGGGCATATCACTGATCAGTATTAATGGCGATCTCCTGCTCTGGTCTGATGGAAGGCAAATCAGTGCAGAAAACCCTGGGAAACGGACAAAGGCAGGTGAGGGGACCTTCGTCCGCCATCTTGGCTGATCTGATCCCCACGGCAGTACCGCGGACGATCAGGTCAGCCATTATAAGTGCCACAGATGCAGTGATCATGTATTGATCACGGCACCTGAGCGGTTAATGTCAGACAGCGCGATCGCTGATGTACACCATTATCGGCGTGTTCGCGGCTGCTGACAGCCGCCGTGTTTGAAGCGAGCGCAGCTCCTGCGCTTGTGTCACAGCCGCACCGTAAATGTACGGTGCTGTGTGCTAAGTGGTGCTAAGCAGCGCCGTACATGTACGGGCATGTCTTTAACCCCTTAAGGACCTAGGGCGTATTGGATACGCCCTGGCTTTCTAGCACTTAATGACCCAGGACGTATCCATACGCCCGTGGGAATTTTGGTCCCCCGCCGGGCAGGGATCGGACCTGGGTGACTGCTGATATCGATCAGCAGGCACCCCGCGCAAATGCCCAGGGGGGTCATCAGACCCCCCCCCCCCCGTCCCCCATGTTGGCAATCGGCACAAATCGCAAGTGAATTCACACTTGCAATTTGCGCCTATGGTGACCCGGAATATAAGGGGATCGCGGTTGTCTAAGACACCTACGATCCCCCTGAAGGGATAGGAGTGAGGTGGGAGGGGTGCCACCCCCTCCTATCCCCTGCTATTGGTAGTCAGAAGAGACGACCAATAGCAGATCGGGGGGGTTAACTTTCGTTTTCCCCCGTCCTTGCCCACCCAAAATAGGTGGGGCAGAACGGGTAAACGAAGGGGACCGAAGTCCACTTACCCATCCAGAGGCTGCGGGCGACGGTGATCGGCAGGTGGCGATGTCGTGCGGCAGAAGAGGACGGCTCCCTGGATCCTACGGAAGCCGGTACGTTGATCTGGAGGGCTACAGTCTGAGACCACTGTACAGTGGTCTCTAAACTCTAGCCCTCCAGATGTTGCAAAACTACAACTCCCAGCATGCCCAGACAGCTGTTTGGGCATGCTGCAATATGTAGTTTTGCAACAACTGGAGGGCTACAGTTTGAGACCACTATATAGTGGTCTCTAAACTATATCCCTCCAGATCTTGCAAAACTACAACTCCTAGCATGCCCACATAAGCTGTTTGCTGTCTGGGCATGCTGGGATTTGTAGTTTTGCAACATCTGGAGGTCCACAGTTTGTAGATCACTGTGCAGTGGTCTATAAACTGTAGCCCTCCAGATGTTGCAAAACTGCAAATCCCAGCATGCCCAGATAACAAACAGCTGTCTCGGCATGCTGGGAGTTGTAGTTGCGATCCCTTCAGCTGTTGCATAACTACAACTCCACAGCATGCCCTTCGGTGATCAGTACATGCTGGGAGTTGTAGTTTTGCAACAGCTGGAGGCACACTGGTTAGAAAATACTGAGTTAGGTAACAGAACCTAACTGAAGGTTTTCCAACCAGTTTGCCTCCAGCTGTTGCAAAAGTACAACTCCAGCATTCACGGTCTGTCAGTAATTCTGGGAGTTGTAGTTTTGAAACAGCTGGAGGTTTGACCCCCCCCCCCATGTGAACGTACAGGGTACATTCACACGGGTGGGTTTACAGTAAATTTCCTGCTTCAAGTTTGGGGCTGCGGCAAATTTTTGCCGCAGCGCAAACTCCTAGCGGGAAACCCACCGTAACCCGCCAGTGCGAATGTACCCTAAAAACACTACACTACACTAACACATAATAAAGGGTAAAACACTACATATACACCCCCTTACACTGTCCCCCCCGCCCCCCCCCCCCCCCCCAGATAAAAAAGAAAAACGTCTTGTACGGCATTGTTTCCAAAACGGAGCCTCCAGCTGTTGCAAAACAACAACTCTCAGCATTTCTGGACAGCCATTGACTGTCCAGGCATGCTGGGAATTTAGCAACAGCTGGAGGCACCCTGTTTGGCAATCACTTGCATAGAATACCCCTATGTCCACCCCTATACAATCCTAATTTAGTCCTCAATGCGCATGGCGCTCTCTCACTTCAGAGCCCTGTCATATTTCAAGGAAACAGTCTAGGTCCACATATGGGGTATTTCCGTACTCAGGAGAAATTGCACTACAAATTTCTGGGGGGCTTTTTTCTCCTTTTAGCCCTTATGAAAAGGAAAAGTTGGGGGCTACACAACATGTTAATGTGAAAAAAATTACACTAACATGCTGGTGTTGCCCCATACTTTTTATTTTCACAAGCGGTAAAAGGAAAAAAGACACCCAAAATTTGTAACGCAATTTCTCCTGAGTACGTAAATACCCCATATGTTGGGCGTAAAATGCTCTGCGGATGCACAAGGCTGCTCAGGAGTGAGAGCGCACTATGTACATTGAGGCCTAAATTGGTGATTTGTACAGGGGTGGCTAATTTTACAGCGGTTCTGACATAAACGCAAAAAATAAATACCCACATGTGACCCCATTTTGGAAACTACACCCCTCACGGAACGTAACAAGGGGTATAGTGGGCCTTAACACCCCACAGGTCACTAAAATGCTGGTGTTACCCTAAATTTTTCATTTTCACAAGGGAAAATAGGAAAAAAGTCTTCCCAAAATTTGTAACCCCGTATGTGGATTTAAAGTGCTCTGCGGGTGAACTACAATGCTCAGAAGAGGAGCGCCATTGGGATTTTGAAGAGAAAATTTGTCCGGAATTGAAGGCCACGTCTGTTTACAAAGCCCCCATAGTGCCAGAACAATGGACCCCCCCCCCACATATGACCCCATTTTGGAAACTACACCCCTCAAGTAATGTAATAAGGGGTACAGTGAGCATTTACGCCCCACAGGTGTCTGACAGATTTTTGGAACAGTGGTCTGTGAAAATGAAAAATTTAATTTTTCATTTGCACAGCCCACTGTTCCAAAGATCTGTCAAATGCTAGTGGGGTGTAAATACTCACTGCAACCCTTATTAAATTCTGTGAGGGGTGTAGTTTCCAAAATGGGGTCACATGTGTGGGGGGTCCACTGTTCTGGCACCACTGGGGGCTTTGTAAACGCAAATGGCCCCTGACTACCATTCCAAACAAATTCTCTTCCCAAAAGCTCAATTGCGCTCCTTCTCTTCTGAGCATTGTAATGCGCCAGCAGAGCACTTGACGTCCACACATGGGGTGTTTCCATACTGGGGTTACAAATTTTGGGGGTAATTTTCTCCTATTACCCCTTGTAAAAATGTAAAATTTAGGGAAAAACTGCATTTTAGTAACAAAGATTTTTTTTTTCCATTTACACATCCAACTTTAACAAAAAGTCATCAAACACCTGTGGGTAGTAAAGGCTCACTGTACCCCTTGTTACATTCCTTAAGGGGTGCAGTTTCCAAAATGGTATGCCATGTGGGTATTTTTGCGGTTCTGGCACCACAGGGGCTTCCTAAATGCAACATGCCCCCCCAAAATCCATTTCAGCAAAATTTGCTTTCAAAAAGCCAAATGTGACTCTGAGCATTGTAGTTCGCCCGCAGAGCATTTTACGTCCTAACATGGGGTATTTCCATACTCGGAAGAGATTTTGCGGGGCATTTTCTCCCATTATCCTTTGTAAAAATTGTAAATTTGGGGGAAAAATGCACTTTAATGAAATTTTTTTTTACCATTTACACATCCGATTTTAACGAAAAGTTGTTATACACCTGTGGGGTGTTAAGGCGAACTGTTGTTACGTGCCTTGAGGGGTGTAGTTTCCAAAATGGTATGCCATGTGGGGTTTTCTGCTGTTCTGGGGGCTTTCTAAATGTGACATGCCCCCCCAAAAACCATTTCAGCAAAATTCACTCTCCTAAATCCCATTGTTGCTCCTTCCCTTCTGAGCCCTCTACTGCGCCCGCCGAACACTTGACATACACATATGAGGTATTTCCTTAATCGAGAGAAATTGGGTTACAAATTTTGGGGGGGGGGGGGGGGTTCTCTCCTTTTACCCCTTGTAAAAATTCAAAAACTTGGTCTACAAGAACATGCAAGTGTAAAAAAATGAAATTTAGAATTTTCTCCTTCACTTTGCTGCTATTCCTGTGAAAAACCTAAAGGGTTAACACACTGTCATTTTGAATACTTTGAGGGGTGCAGTTTTTATAATGGGGCCATTTGTGGGGTATTTCTAATATGAAGGCCCTTCAAATCTACTTCAAAACTGAACTGATCACTGAAAAATTCTGATTTTGAAAATTTTGTGGAAAATTGGGAATTTGCTGCTGAACTTTGAAGCCCTCTGATGTCTTCCAAAAGTAAAAACATGTCAACTTTATGATGCAAACGTAAAGTAGACATATTGTATATGTGAATCAATATATCATTTATTTGGAATATCCATTTTCCCTATAAGCAGAAAGCTTCAAAGTTTAAAAAAATGCAACATTTTTAATTTTTTCTTAACATTTTGGAATTTTTCACCAAGAAATTAAACTAAATGAAAATGTATCGACAAAATTTTACCACTAACAAAGTAGAATATGTCACGAAAAAACTATCTCGGAATCAGAATGAAAGGTAAAAGCATTCCAGAGTTATTAATGCTTGAAGTGACAGTGGTCAGATGTCCAAATAATGGCCGGGCCCTTAAGGTATATTTGGGCTGGGTCCTTAAGGGGTTAAGGGGTTAATATTGTGTTTTCTGCTGAATGCATGTTAACGTTGTACCCCAGTGCTACTAACGTAAAGATGGACTTGGTATGCATCAGTGCTATTAGCAATTGTATGAACTTAATATGTAACTTGATGTTTCTTATGCTATATCTGTATAGACAGAATTTCTGTTTCACCTGCTCTATTCTGGACTTAGTTCATGAGCGTTGGTAATATTGCCTGCTGATGTACTATACATAATCAGTGCATTACTACTACTACTACTGTAGTTGATGCTAAGAATGAATGCACCTGTGCCCGATGGTATATGAATAACGTGCTAGTTGCAAGTTGCAAATTTTGTACTTAAAATTCAGTAGTCATATAATGCATTGTGCTAAACTGTACCATTAGACCAACCTTACACATTTTACCTGTCTGCCTCTTACACATAAGGAATCTATGAAAAGGTATTCCTATCTTTACAGCGACATGGCTGTAGGCTTTGATAGACTAACCATAATCTGCCAGTGACTGACTGGTCTGCTTTACTCTGGTATAAATCTTAAATGATAGAAAAGCATTGACTACCACAGATATATGTATATATGCAAATATAAGACCAAACATAGTCACAATTGTGGTCTACTAAAACCTGTGGCCATGTATGTTATAGGTTGGAATAGCTTTTAGCTTGACAAATGGAGACATTGAAAATGTGAAGTAAACAGGGCTTGAGACATTCGGAGGCTACTGTACTGTACCTCCTGCAAATCAGTACAGACATTAAACCAGCAGGGGCAGCAGTGAGATGGGAGACCAAAACAGAATTGTTACTGTAACTCTGGATGTGACCAGCATCGGTGCTGTCCTTGTTTTGTAGGGTGTGGATGACATTTTGATCTTCTTATAATATATTGTCTCCTGGCAGAATGTGATTGAGCTGAATCTCACGGACAACCCGGCATGGACAGGTGGCAAAGGAAACACGAAAGGCGACACATATGATGAGCAGAGAGCACAGTTCATCTGTCCTGTTGTTGGTCTTGAAATGAATGGTAAACACCGGTATGTGCACAGTAAAACTCATTCTGTTACAACTGCTTTATATAATTCTTTACCATTTTCAAGATCTCTGCTTTCTGTCAGAAGATGGGAATATTCCTGTTTACATTCAAAAGGGAAAAACCTATCTTAACCTGTCAATGAAATAAAGTTAATAGTTAATGTTTTAGGGACCAAGAACGACCAGGGAGAGAAGCGGGGGGGGGGGGGGGGGGGGGGGAAATATCTCCATAAACTTAAATTATGAGTCCTTACAGGTCATGTGACAGTTGGGAGAGAACAAGCTAAGTGCGCACTTCTCCCAGATCATTCTCATAACTGCTCAGGACATGAAAGAATTTCTATAGACTGGATAAAAAAAATATAGTAAAACACCAGCTGTGAGAACCTTTGAGTCATGAGTTTTCAGTCACTAGATGAAAACAAGTGTGTTTACATTCAGAGACCTCAATCTGATGTCTCTAATAAAGAAAGGATATAAGAAAGTTACTATACTTCTCATTTTATGGTGAAAGATGTATTCCCTGTGAAATTTACTTATCCCCTATCCACCTAAGCTTGAATCCCCCTGCGATCTGCAGAACAGGACCCCCCAGTAGCTCTATTCATTCTCTTTTAACTGTAATCGAGCGTTGTACTCTGCTGTAATCGGCAGCTCCCCAGACAATAAATGGAGCGGTGGCGGCGGCGCCATGCAAACGCAACCCGCTACTCTATTCATATCAAAGACCTGGGGCCCTACACTGAAGATCCACTGGATGGAGGTGGGATGTCAGGCAGAGGAGTTGGGATGGGGTAGAGGATTCTGGGGTTTAGGGGGGGGGTACAGAGCAGTCTGGCAGCATTATTTTGGTTTGGGAGGAATAGCTATGAGCCAAATGCTTGTTTACCTGACAGCTGTCTCAGTTGTATGGCACCTGTAGTATAAGAATGACACATAAATTTTACATATTCTTCAAAGGTTAGGGGTTAGTATTTCTTGTAATGTGTTTTTTCTTCATCCCAGGTTTTGTGTGCTGAGACAGTGTGGCTGTGTGTTCTCTGAGAGAGCTATAAAGGAGATCAAGACAGACATATGCCATAAGGTAAGTGTTTAAAAGTGATCTATGTGTAGAGAATGCCTTACTATAACATCTGCCCCCTGCTGTCTGATATAAGTATTGTGATATATTGCACTAGATGTCAGCACACCGTACTGTGCTCACCTTGCAGAACAGAGTATTTCATGAGACGTGCTGATCCTCTACAGCACTGTAGTGTCATCACCAGGCTGATGCATTGTGTATATATGTATATATATATATATATATATATATATATATATATATATATATATATATATATATATATATATATATATATAATTTTATGGTTCTTCCTCTTCTATTGTCCCTGTCATTTTGTACCTAGCTGTGATCATTATAGTAACACAAAATGATTTAGTCATTACATAAATGTTTGAATTTCCCCCTGGGCTGTTGCTAAGGTTTCTTGTTACTAATCCTTTATTTATGTTCTGTAAGATCATTAGCGGCTCCTCCTCTGGGATCGCTCCCCGGCAGCTGATGCTGTATTGCTCTGCACTGTCACTTGTTCAACAACTGAGCGACACTGATAGGATCCTCTTTTACTACTTGACTGCCCACTGGGGCCACAGACCATGTAATGCTGCCTCGGGCCTGATCATTTCTTATTAACGTTTATAATGAAGTGATAAGAAGCACAATTGTAGTTAGATGTTATCATTAAAATATAATTAACAATATATAGCCACAAAGATAATAGTGGATTCATTTGTAGTGTTACGTGATCTGACTATATAATCTAGAGTTTAGCAGAGTCATTCTGTACATTACATATCCTATACTGATCCTGAGTTACATCCTGTTTTATTCCGCTTAGCCGCATTCACTCTTCTGTTGGTGGAGTCACTGTGTACATACAGTACATTACTTATCCTGAGTTATATCCTGTATTATACTCCAGAGCGGTACTCACTCTTCTGCTGGTGGAGTCACTGTGTACATACAGTACATTACTGATCCTGAGTTATATCCTGTATTATACTCCAGAGCTGTACTCACTCTTCTGTTGGTGGAGTCACTGTATACATATGTTACCTTGCTTATCCTGAGTTATATCCCGTATTATACCCCAGAGCTGCATTCACTATTCTGCTGGTGGGGTCAGTGTACATACATTACTTATCCTGTACTGCTTCTGAGTTATATACTGTATTATGCTCCAGAGCTGCACTCACTATTCTGCTGGTGAGGTCACTGTGTACATACATTACATTACTTATCCTGTTCTGATCCTGAGTTTTATCCTGTATTATACTACAGAGCCGCACTCACTATTCTGCTGGTGGGGTCACTGTGTACATACATTACTTATCCCATACTGCTTCTGAGTTATATCCTGTATTATACTCCAGAGCTGCACTCACTATTCTGCTGGTGGGGTCACTGTGTACATACATTACTGATCCTGTAGTGATCCTCTACATCCTCTCTTATACTTTAGAGCTTTTACTGTATATTGTGAAGAGGCTGCATGACAATATCACATGACTACTGTCACATGGGCTGTATCCACCCCCACCACCCAATGTACATAGTCATATTTATTCTGATTCTCTTTATTGTGTTGTCACTTGATTCAGGTAAATAATAAAACAGCGCATGTAAATAATAAGGATTTATGTTACACAACTGAATGGAGATTTCCATATGTACCATGATTTTCCTGTCAGTCTAAATTGCAGTGTTATCTGGCACATTGCAGTCATTTGAGCCTCCTGCCCTTCACTGTCCAGTTTGAGCAGCTTGGGACACACTTTGCATTTTTACCAGGTTTATTTCAGGCAGTTTTCTGTCCTAAGCATCTTTCCTTAGCCAGGTCCTATCAGGTGGCGTCCTTCACCGTCTCCCATGCAAATGGCTGCACCACAGCAGCAGTACCTTAAATTTGTATATGACCAAATGACCACCTGGAGGCACTCCGCTAACCATCAATGCGATGTCTTTATCGAATATTCATCTTGGAAACACCAGCTCTGCTCCACCGGGACCTCTGCCCCCTTCAGGACCCTCAGTCTGAAATGTCTTTCCAGGCAGTCGGTGACCACCCCATAGCGTCTTGGGTCAAATTTGTTTGCAAATAAATGCGGAGAATTTATCAACCAGTGCAAATCTCCGAGGCCGTACACGCAGATGTCCCGCACATAATGCCCTGGGAGGGGGGGAAAAAAATAGACAGCTGAGGGTTTGTTACAATTATATCCAAACAGTGATAATCGGCAGCACAAACCCCTAACATAATATTAAACAACCTTTTCATTGTAGAATTATTTGACTTTTTTTAAAAGTCCAAGACAACAACATATCCCCTGTTCACAGGATAGGTCAGGCATCTTCAGCAATCCTATAGTGAGTGAATGGAAGGGTAGTATGCGAAGTCTGTTCACACAGGGAGATCAAAGCAGTTGACCTACTGATCAGATACTTACAGGTACGTCCTTGGTCCTGCTCCGGTGATATAACGCGGTGTTACACGATAACCCCGCATCATATCACGGCGGGCCCGGCGTCATAGTGAAGCCGGGACCCGCCGCTAATAGCGCGCAGCACCGCGCGCAATTAACCCTTTAGCCGCGCGCTCAGAGCTGAGCCGCGCGGCTAAAAACGAAAGTGAAACCATGCCGGTTAGCTCAGTGGGCTTTTCGGGATAGCCGCGGTGAAATCGCGGCATCCCGAACAGCTTACAGGACAGCGGGAGGGCCCCTACCTGCCTCCTCGCTGTCCGATCGCCGAATGACTGCTCAGTGCCTGAGATCCAGGCATGAGCAGTCATGCGGCAGAATAATCGATCACTGGTTTCCTATGAGAAACCAGTGATCAATGATAAAGATCAGTGTGTGCAGTGTTATAGGTCCCTATGGGAGCTATAACACTGCAAAAAAAAGTGAATAAAGATCATTTAACCCCTCCCCTATTAAAAGTTTGAATCACCCCCCTTTTCCCATAAAAAAAAACAGTGTAAATAAAAATAAACATATATGGTATCACCGCGTGCAGAAATGTCCGAATTATAAAAATATATGATTAATTAAGCTGCTCGCAAAAAAATTCCATGCAAAAAAATTCCAAAGTCCAAAATAGTGCATTTTTGGTCACTTTTTATATCATTTAAAAATGAATAAAAATGGTACCGTTAAAAACTTCAGATCACGGCGCAAAAAAAGAGCCCTCATACCGCCCCATACACGGAAAAATAAAAAAGTTATAGGGGTCAGAAGATGACAATTTTAAACGTATTAATTTTCCTGCATGTAGTTATGATTTTTTCCAGAAGTCCGACAAAATCAAACCTATATAAGTAGGGTATCATTTTAATCGTATGGACGTAAAGAATAAAGATAAGGTGTCATTTTTACCGAAAAATGTACTACGTAGAAACGGAAGCCCCCAAAAGTTACAAAACAGCGGGGGTTTTTTTCAATTTTGTCTCACAATGATTTTTTTTCCGTTTCACCGTAGATTTTTGGCCAAAATGACTGACGTCATTACAAAGTAGAATTGGTGGCGCAAAAAATAAGCAATCATATGGATTTTTAGGTGCAAAATTGAAAGAGTTATGATTTTTGTAAAGGCAAGGAGCAAAAAACGAAAATGCAAAAAACTGAAAAACCCCGGTCCTTAAGGGGTTAAGACTGGTATAGCCTCACAAGCAGTCTTGTGACTTGAGTAGCGCTTTTGGTTGCGGGCACGTGCCAACATAGCCTGGCCCTGCCCTGGGTATTCCTGTTAGTAGCAATTTATGCCTATTAGAGGTAGATTGGAGAGGTTACCACTGCAGCCGGAGTGTGAGATGCCCTCTTGGTCTCTCCATTTGACAGCTCGGATGTTCCCCTCCCAGCCGGCTTCAGGTGTTGATCCTGGAACATCTGAATAAAAAAAAATACAGTGCACAGATTAAATGGAGGACTAGTGACTGGATGCTCATTGCTGCAATCTACCATCCTGGTTATTATGTCAGCTTTGCATTTGAATTCCTCCCTTCCTTACTGTCATGTTAAAAATACTCAGACAAGCCAAAAGTATTTGATTGATCGAGGTCAGGGTGTTCAGAACCCTTCCAATCGCTAGTAAGAGGATGTCCCAGTCACATTGCATAATATGAGCTCCATAGGCTTGCTGTCTGTGAATACAAGCCTCTAATCAGTGGTCTCAAACTGTGGCCCTCCAGATGTTGCAAAACTTCAACTCGCGGGCATGCTGGGAGTTGAAGTTTTGCAACATCTGGAGGGCCACAGTTTGAGACCCCTGCTCTAAATGATACTTCTCACAGCTGACGTATCCAGTCTAGACAGGAGGGAGGCTGTTTTCACAGTGCTTATAGCAGATATTCATTGGGGCAGTTCACGGATGTCATATATAAAAAAAAAATTAAATCAGGCAGTTTTTTTTATTTTTTTATATTATAATTTTTTTATATGGCGTCACAACAAATAAACAAAAACCACGCAAAGGTCAAAAGAACACTGTCGAGTAATGGAGGTCTACAGATATGATTAATGCCAGCAGATTTCAACATGAATACTGCAACCGGAACTTACAACATGGTGTAAAGGGAGCTGTAAAGTGTTACTGTCATTTAAAACAACTTTTGTCATGTGGGTCCAACATGTTGATCGCACCTGGCCTCACTTCTGAGACCCGATGAGATTGAGAGTTATTAGCCGGGAAGCGGGGAGCATTGAGCTGGCCGGCCAGACGAGAGAGCCATACATTTTTTGCATAGAAATCTGTGCAAAGAGATGGTCGGATCTCCTGGCCATCAGGCAAGTGGAACGCAGTGCTAAAAACTCGCAATCACAGCAGGTCCCAGGGGTGAGAGCTGACATTTTTTTTTTTTTTTTTTTGCGCCAGTAATGCTTAAATGGGCACTGTCAAAATCAAGAACTTTTTATGTATTGTACATCTTGGCAAATCCTTTCCGGCTCCAGCACCATCTTTGTCCCAGCTGAAGCACAGGCATGGACAAAGTCCAGTAAGTGAGGGCAGGACTAGCACTTCTCTGTGCTCACTTCTGTCTTGGCAGACTGCAGCATGGATGAAGAGACCAGCACAGCAGACTCAGGAAGGAAATCAATGCATGGTGAGTGAGGGCAAGCTTAGTACTTGCTTCAGACACACCCCTTTCTGAGCAGTGGATGTCAGAATGAGTGATCAGCTGAACAGAGGGATTTGTGAGCCATATGCAAAAGCTAGACCCATACAAAAGACATGTAAAGAATCTACCTAGTGAGAAACATATATGAATACTATCTTTTGTTTCTGTGATATGACATGTAGGGTACTTTTTAAATTATATCAGCAGTACATATGTGATTGCCTGGGGTTGTAGGGCAGTAGGGGTGTTGCGGCACTATATGATAAAGTGCGCTGTTAACCCTTGTCACTCGTGACGCCAGGGTGAGGGTTAAAACTCTGTATTGATGCTGGGCCTATCGCCACCCTTCCCAAGAGCTAAAGGTGAGTGTAGAATAAATAGATTATCCACAGCAGTGCTGAAATTAAAACTTGCAGAAATCTTTACTGAAGATTTTCTGTATATGCAGTAACGGTAACAGTCCAGATAACAGAGTCTTTACAAACAGCACAGCAGTGATTGACAGATGCTTCGGACCCGAAAGTTCCCTTTTAGATTTTGAGGATTGTATTTGCATAGATCCGCTGGATTTAGGGGTTAGATTAGGTCCAGAGGTCTTGCGGAGATAGCGGGGATTTGTAAGAACTATCAGTCTCTAGCGCAGGCCTAAGCCGCCTAGTAATTTGTCTTGTAAGCTGCGGAGGTCCTACCTCGTCCATAGTTAGCAACCCAAGAGAGCGACAATATGGCGCAGCTCCCTTATATGGGCAGGGGCTGGCCGTTCTGGATTGGTCCAATCAGCTGTCACTCACCGTTGCAATGGATTGTGGGTGATCACATGTCCAAAACCACCAAAGGTCATTTAGCAAAAACCAGAGTTCTGTAACCCGGTCACATGACCCGCAGGTCCTGCGACGCTAAAACAGTGAGTAATACCATATACATTTATTTAGATAGTCAATTAATATTTGTAAATATTATCTAAGGGTTGACTAGGGGTTAAAGGGGTTCTCCGGTGCTTAGACATCTTTGGATAGGGGATAAGATGCCTGATCGCGGGAGTCCCGGCGCTGGGGACCCCCGGGATCTTGCACGTGGCACCCCGTTTGTAATCAGTCCCCGGAGCGTGTTCGCTTCGGGTCTGATTACCGACGACCACAAGGCCGGCGGCGTGTGATGTCACACTCCACCCCTCAATGCAAGCCTACGGGGCTTGCATTGAGGGGCGGAGCGTGACGTCACACAGGGGCGGAGGCATGACGTCACACGCTGCCAGCCTTGTGGTCGTCGGTAATCCGACCCGGAGCGAACACGCTCCGGGGACTGATTACAAACGGGGTGCCACGTGCAAGATCCCGGGGGTCCCCAGCGGCGGGACTCCCGTGGTCAGGCATCTTATCCCCTATCCTTTGGATAGGGGATAAGATGTCTAAGCACCGGAGAACCTCTTTAAATGAGGAAAGCGAACCCCGACTCAAACTTTGGGGACTAATAACCAAGGCAGAGTATGAAATACGGTGTCGAGACACCACACATATATCTGTCCTTTTCTGATAACCTGTTACAATGTGTCTGTATTGGTAAATGTATCAATCTTAGCTCACAGAAGGTTGTCTAGACTAGATACAATTGTACCAACCCCTCAGCTTTGAGAAATATTGGGTCAGAACAAGTTTACAGCCGTCAGAACAAGGTTTTTACCATTCATTGACAGCAAACAAAATTATGGAAATAGTAACAAAATTGATACACAAAGGGGTTGATTTTTTTTTTTAACCGCTGAACAGTTGCCCATAGCAACCAGATTCCAGCTTTAGTTTCTAAAATGACCTCTGAATAATGAAAGGTGTAATCTGGTTGCCACGGGCAACTGCTTTACACTTCGTTTGCGGAACTTTATATTACACCAGTATTAAGGGGGTTGTCCGGTGAAAAACAATGTATCCACAATCGAAAGGATAGGGTTTACGTGTATGATCGCATAGGGTCCCCAGCGATCTGTAGAACAGGGTCCTGGGTCTGAGAGAGCTCGTGCTGCGGACAACATGCACTCCATCAATTTCCATGAAAATGCCGAAGATACCAGAGTACAGCACTTTCTGAGAGTCTGTTCCTTGTACTGGAAATCGCAGGGAGTCCCAATGGTCGGCCCTCCCATGATCACTTATCCTCTATCCTGTGAATAGGGGATACATTGTTTTTCACTGGACAAGCCCATTAACAT
The DNA here is from genome assembly GCF_029499605.1 of Hyla sarda. Taxonomy (NCBI): domain Eukaryota; kingdom Metazoa; phylum Chordata; class Amphibia; order Anura; family Hylidae; genus Hyla; species Hyla sarda. The sequence continues at coordinate 73,646,286 of NC_079200.1, read as the reverse complement.
GCTTTAGAGACCTTTTGTCCAGAGCCAAATGTGTTATCTGTTTGGTGCATGGACACCAATTAGCCCCTCGTAATGGATGTTTTTCATTATTTGATATATTGGGGAAAGAAACAAGCAAAACAAAAAATCAGTAATGGGGTTGGTGGTCTGGGCAGTGGATGGAGACCCTTTATTTAAGGCTTACCTTTCATCCTGTTGAGGGTCACCCAGTAGTGCTCGTCTGGACTGTATGTGTCCTTTGACCACTCCAGAAGATCCTTCGCCCTTTGGTCCGTCAACACAAATTCTACAAATTCCCTAGTCAGGGCATAGTAGGCGGTCCCAAAGTAGAGTGTGATGTTATGCGGGGGGCCAGACTTTGCCTCTTTGGTGGGATAGACATAGGACATCCCCATATGGACAAACTCCTTATAAGTCACTTGTGTCCGGTATTTCATGTGCAGCGGCTGGATTACACCTGGCGTCAGGTTCCTCCCATTCCATTTGCTCTTGAGATATTGTACGATCTCCCTATTGGTTTTCATTGGGAAATCTTGTCCACATAAGTTGATGACGTGTCTCCATGGGATGTCAGAGTGGACGAGATCCTGCATGCAGTTTATATCTGCGCCTAGCCTTGAAAACCCTGCGTAGACCACAGTCTCCAGCTGAGATGCTATAAACACATTCCCGAAGCAGCTTGTGAGCTTCCGCACTGCCTTACTGTATGTCTTGGGAGACTTTTGGTCGACATGGATGCAATAGACATTCTGTGGGGTGTAAATAGCAGTAAGCAACTTGATGAACATGTCCAGCTGTTTGTGGATAGTCACGATGTATGCCAAGGGGTAGTCCACCTCCTCAATTGACATTGGCTTTGTGATGAAGTGCAGGTTGGTTATCAGGGTGGAGCAGTTGGATTGCAGGATGACTGCTCCTTCTTCTCTGGGTGGGGGCAGGGCTTCTTGACATATATTTCCCACTACCAGGGCAGCAGGCTTCCCCTCAAATAACGCTTTGCACAGTTCTCCGGGATAGAAGCCACATTCCTTGATTTCCTCCTCAACAGTCAACCAGTTATCCAGTTGGTTAATGTTGGTGATGGCCAAAAGGATGATGGAGAGGCCGATGCATAATATAAACCCTGATTTGGTGCATCCAAGGAGGCTCATTGTCTGCTCTGCCCTTGGACTGTCATCAGTATCATTTGGTTTTTATCCTTATGATGCTGCTTGAAAAACAAACAAAAATATAAATATATTTTATACAATACAAATAAAAAAAAACTTTATATAATATATAATTTCTCATTCCTTACATCCAGAGCTGCAGTCCCTATTCTCACTCTCCACTAACATTCAGAGCTGCATTTACTATTCTCACTCTCCACTAACATTCAGAGCTGCATTTACTCTTCAGTCTCATGCAAAGCTGCATTTATAGTTCTCCATGTGGGCCACTGGAAACAGAATAATGTTCTTCTATATTGGGTTTTTCCCAGTCCTATGTAAAGCTGCATGAATGGGGTTATCAGGATACTCAATATACGTGGTATACTGCTGGGGGAAACATGGGGGAAAAAAATATTTTTAAAAAAAAATCTACTCGCCTACCTCAGTCCCCAGTGGACATTATGTACTCCCCGTAGCTCTGGCTACTCTCTATTTCAAGACAAGCTCTTCACTGCAGTGACGGCCTGCTCAGCCAATCATTGAGTGAGGCGGGACATGGCTTTGGGGCAGCACGCACTACTTTGATAGAGCAAGGGTCCCATTCAGGAGATTGCAGGGGTCCCAGTGGTCTCACCCACTGTGATCAGACACTTATCCCCTTTCACTAAACAACCCCTTTAAATTGTTTTGTCTATAGTTTTAAATGGAATTCCCTAGATTTTTGATAATTAATACTAATGTGATACATTGTACACAGTGTACTCATACATTGTATGTGTATATGGACTGACAACCCAGTTGGTTGCTTACAAGGTGGATGGTTTCCAGTGCTGGGTTCACTTTCCTCTGTCAGGCTTTTGCAATAGGTGTCTATTAAAGGAGTACTCCAGGATGTTAAAATTGTCATTCAGATGCTGGCAGTAAAAAAAAAATATATGGATAAATACCTGCCGTCGCTCCCTGGTGCCTGACAAATGGCTTCACATGATCACTATTTTTTTTTTTTTTTTTTTCTCCTTCGCATGATCAGTCACATTTCCTAAATCATTGCCAAAATTACATAATTTCTGCCAGGTTATGCAAACTTTTGAGCAGACCTGTACACATAGTAAATTGATATGATGATTACCTCTAATTATCCCCTAACCAGTAAATGTATTCTTATCAAATAGATAAATGACATGTCCATACATAAACAGCATATGTTACGACTGCCTGTAGTTAATATCAGTAACCTGCCCATACATATACAGCAGGTGACATTACTGCCTGTAGTTATCAGTAATACATACATATACAGCAGGTGACATTACTCCCTGTAGTTAATATCAGTAACCTGCCCATACATATAGAGCAGGTGACATTACTCCCTGGTAGTTATCATTAATACATATACAGCAGGTGACACTACTCCCTTTTTAGTTATCAGTAATACATACATATACAGCAGGTGACATTACGCCCTGTAGTTATCAATAATACATACATATACAGCAGGTGACATTACTCCCTGTAGTTATCAGTAATACATGCATATACATGACATTACTCCCTGTAGTTATCAGTAGTACATACATATACATTACATTACTCCCTGTAGTTATCAGTAGTATATACATGACATTACTCCCTGTAGTTATCAGTAGTACATACTTATACATGACATTACTCCCTGTAGTTATCAGTAGTACATACATATACATGACATTACTCCCTGTAGTTATCAGTAGTACATACATATACATGACATTACTCCCTGTAGATATCAGTAGTACATACATATACATGACATTACTCCCTGTAGTTATCAGTAGTACATACATATACATTACATTACTCCCTGTAGTTATCAGTAGTATATACATGACATTACTCCCTGTAGTTATCAGTAGTACATACATATACATGACATTACTCCCTGTAGTTATCAGTAATACATACATATACATTACATTACTCCCTGTAGTTATCAGTAGTATATACATGACATTACTCCCTGTAGTTATCAGTAGTACATACATATACATGACATTACTCCCTGTAGTTATCAGTAGTACATACATATACATGACATTACTCCCTGTAGTTATCAGTAGTATATACATGACATTACTCCCTGTAGTTATCAGTAGTACATACTTATACATGACATTACTCCCTGTAGTTATCAGTAGTACATACATATACATGACATTACTCCCTGTAGTTATCAGTAATACATACATATACATTACATTACTCCCTGTAGTTATCAGTAGTATATACATGACATTACTCCCTGTAGTTATCAGTAGTACATACATATACATGACATTACTCCCTGTAGTTATCAGTAGTACATACATATACATGACATTACTCCCTGTAGTTATCAGTAGTATATACATGACATTACTCCCTGTAGTTATCAGTAATACATACATATACATGACATTACTCCCTGTAGTTATCAGTAGTATATACATGACATTACTCCCTGTAGTTATCAGTAGTACATACATATACATGACATTACTCCCTGTAGTTGTCAGTAGTACATACATATACATGACATTACTCCCTGTAGTTGTCAGTAGTACATACATATACATGACATTACTCCCTGTAGTTATCAGTAGTACATACATATACATGACATTACTCCCTGTAGTTATCAGTAGTACATACATATACATGACATTACTGCCTGTAGTTGTCAGTAGTACATACATATACATGACATTACTCCCTGTAGTTATCAGTAGTACATACATATACATGACATTACTCCCTGTAGTTATCAGTAGTACATACATATACATGACATTACTCCCTGTAGATATCAGTAGTACATACATATACATGACATTACTCCCTGTAGTTATCAGTAGTACATACATATACATTACATTACTCCCTGTAGTTATCAGTAGTATATACATGACATTACTCCCTGTAGTTATCAGTAGTACATACATATACATGACATTACTCCCTGTAGTTATCAGTAGTACATATACATGACATTACTCCCTGTAGTTATCAGTAGTACATACATATACATGACATTACTCCCTGTAGTTATCAGTAGTACATACATATACATGACATTACTCCCTGTAGTTATCAGTAATACATACATATACATTACATTACTCCCTGTAGTTATCAGTAGTACATATACATGACATTACTCCCTGTAGTTATCAGTAGTACATACTTATACATGACATTACTCCCTGTAGTTATCAGTAGTACATACATATACATGACATTACTCCCTGTAGTTATCAGTAATACATACATATACATTACATTACTCCCTGTAGTTATCAGTAGTATATACATGACATTACTCCCTGTAGTTATCAGTAGTACATACATATACATGACATTACTCCCTGTAGTTATCAGTAGTACATACATATACATGACATTACTCCCTGTAGTTATCAGTAGTATATACATGACATTACTCCCTGTAGTTATCAGTAATACATACATATACATGACATTACTCCCTGTAGTTATCAGTAGTATATACATGACATTACTCCCTGTAGTTATCAGTAGTACATACATATACATGACATTACTCCCTGTAGTTGTCAGTAGTACATACATATACATGACATTACTCCCTGTAGTTGTCAGTAGTACATACATATACATGACATTACTCCCTGTAGTTATCAGTAGTACATACATATACATGACATTACTCCCTGTAGTTATCAGTAGTACATACATATACATGACATTACTGCCTGTAGTTGTCAGTAGTACATACATATACATGACATTACTCCCTGTAGTTATCAGTAGTACATATACATGACATTACTCCCTGTAGTTATCAGTAGTACATACATATACATGACATTACTCCCTGTAGTTATCAGTAGTACATACATATACATGACATTACTCCCTGTAGTTATCAGTAGTACATATACATGACATTACTCCCTGTAGTTATCAGTAATACATAAATGTATAGCTGATGAAATAACTCTGTAATGTACATCATTAGCATACATATACAGCTGATATTACTCCATGTACTTTATATCAGTCACTTCCAATAATGTAATGACTGGACATTGGCCTTATGACTTACCTGCACAGATTTCTTTTCCCCTGACCAGAAGCTCTTGTGCCACTGACATCTCTTCTGTGGCTCTTGTTGCTGTGTCAGGTATTAGCAGCAGAAACTGCGTTTCCATGCGAGGTTTCCTATCTGACTGCTTCTGGGGGTCCCCGGGGACCACTCTGGGGCGTCCTTTTGGGTTTCATTAGCGGTAACAAAAAACGTGAGCACTCTATGTCCTGCAGCCTCCTCACCCTACAATCAGTCTTTCCTGTGATTGTTCTATACAAGTCACTTCACATTAAGGCACAAAAGTATATGGAATATATTCAGCTCACAGTCTCTGTTGCACAGATTCTTCAGTTCCAGGTGCACTGGATAGAGACCACTGTGCGGATAAATACCAAGATGAGATCCAAGTGGAAGTAACTACAACAGGGAAAAAGCACTAGCTGCTTGTTTCATGTATGTCCACCGGACATATTTTAACATGGAGTGATCAATAAAATTGGATTTTTTAATTATTTTAGTGCTGGATATGCTTTTTCCCTGCAGGAGTTAATTTCACTCTGCTCTCCTCTTCACATGAAGGAACATTTACACCTAATAAACAATATCCTGGATATCGATCTGTGTATAACATTAGTAACATCCTTGTTTTTACCTGTATCACTTCCTTATATATATTCATCCTGGACTACCTGATTCAGGAGCACAATGCTAGTATTACAGTGAAGATTAACTACTTTTCAGCAGCACTATAAGTATGGAACTGCTTAATCCATTTCTGTAGTATTCAGGGTCTGGACAAACCTTTTTGGTTTACCTTAAGGCTGACCTTATCAATTGTTACCTACATAGGAGGGATAGGTAGCCCAGAATAGAATAAATGGGACATATTTGGGTGGGGTGGTCCCTTAGAATTAGCACATGTGAATAGACAGCAGTGATTTTCTTTTGTTGTCTTACCCTGTTGGTGTCTCTTGGGTTTGTTCTCTGTCGACCTCATCCTCAGCACCTCAACTGCATCTGCTCTTTGGTTGCAAAAGGAAAGGGTTTGCATACAGAATATTTCACTTATGCAAAACTGTCAAGCGTCACCAATGTAACTATGTCTGCATGAGTCTGGTGCAATGTAGGTGCGGAAAACTAGTATACAACCTGTCCCCTCAACACACCTGATCTCCCCTCTATACATCTCTACCCTGATCTCCCTATATATCCCCTCACATATTCTCCAGTACACAACGTGTCCCCTCCATACATCTCTACCCTGATCTCCCTATATATCCCCTCATATATTCAGTACACAACCTGTCCTCTCCATACATCTCTACCCTGATCTCCCTATATATCCCCTCACATATTCTCCAGTACACAACGTGTCCCCTCCATACATCTCTACCCTGATCTCCCTATATATCCCCTCATATATTCAGTACACAACCTGTCCTCTCCATACATCTCTACCCTGATCTCCCTATATATCCCCTCACATATTCTCCAGTACACAACCTGTCCTCTCCATACATCTCTACCCTAATCTCCCTATATATCCCCTCACATATTATCCAGTACATAACCTGTCCCCTCCATACATCTATTCAATGATCTCCCTATATATCTCCTCACATATTATCCAGTACACAACCTGTCCCCTCCATACATCTCTACCCTGATCTCCCTATATATCCCATCACATATTATCCAGTACACAACCTGTCCTCTCCATACATCTCTACCCTGATCCCCCTATATATCCCCTCACATATTCTCCAATACACAACCTGCCCCCTCCATACATCTCTACCCTGATCTCCCTATATATCCCCTCACATATTCTCCAGTACACAACCTGTCCCCTCCATACATCTCTACCCTGATCCCCCTATATATCCCCTCACATATTCTCCAATACACAACCTGTCCCCTCCATACATCTCTACCCTGATCTCCCTATATATCCCCTCACATATAATCCAGTACACAACCTGCCCCCTCCATACATCTCTACCCTGATCTCCCTATATATCCCCTCATATATTATCCAGTACACAACCTGTCCTCTCCATACATCTCTACCCTGATCCCCCTATATATCCCCTCACATATTCTCCAGTACATAACCTGTCCTCTCCATACATCTCTACCCTGATCTCCCTATATATCCCCTCACATATTCTCCAGTACACAACCTGTCCTCTCCATACATCTCTACCCTGATCTCCCTATATATCCCCTCACATATTCTCCAGTACACAACCTGTCCTCTCCATACATCTCTACCCTGATCTCCCTATATATCCCCTCATATATTATCCAGTACACAACCTGTCCTCTCCATACATCTCTACCCTGATCCCCCTATATATCTCCTCACATATTCTCCAGTACACAACCTGTCCCCTCCATACATCTCTATCCTGATCTCCCTATATATCACCTCACATATTCTCCAGTACACAACCTGTCCTCTCCATACATCTCTATCCTGATCTCCCTATATATCCCCTCACATATTCTCCAGTACACAACCTGTCCTCTCCAGTACACAACCTGTCCTCTCCATACATCTCTACCCTGATCTCCCTATATATCCCCTCACATATTCTCCAGTACACAACCTGTCCTCTCCATACATCTCTACCCTAATCTCCCTATATATCCCCTCACATATTCTCCAGTACACAACCTGTCCTCTCCATACATCTCTATCCTTATCTCCCTATATATCACCTCACATATTCTCCAGTACACAACCTGTCCTCTCCATACATCTCTACCCTAATCTCCCTATATATCCCCTCACATATTATCCAGTACATAACCTGTCCCCTCCATACATCTATTCAATGATCTCCCTATATATCTCCTCACATATTATCCAGTACACAACCTGTCCTCTCCATACATCTCTACCCTGATCCCCCTATATATCCCCTCACATATTCTCCAGTACACAACCTGTCCCCTCCATACATCTCTACCCTGATCCCCCTATATATCCCCTCACATATTATCCAGAACACAACCTGTCCCCTCCATACATCTCTACCCTGATCTCCCTATATATCCCCTCACATATTCTCCAGTACACAACCTGTCCCCTCCATACATCTCTACCCTGATCTCCCTATATATCCCCTCACATATTCTCCAGTACACAACCTGTCCCCTCCATACATCTCTACCCTGATCTCCCTATATATCCCCTCACATATTATCCAGTACACAACCTGTCCTCTCCATACATCTCTACCCTGATCTCCCTATATATCTCCTCACATATTATCCAGTACACAACCTGTCCCCTCCATACATCTCTATCCTGATCTCCCTATATATCCCCTCACATATTATCCAGTACACAACCTGTCCTCTCCATACATCTCTATCCTGATCTCCCTATATATCCCCTCACATATTCTCGAGTACACAACCTGTCCTCTCCATACATCTCTACCCTGATCTCCCTATATATCTCCTCACATATTCTCGAGTACACAACCTGTCCCCTCCATACATCTCTACCCTGATCTCCCTATATATCCCCTCATATATTATCCAGTACACAACCTGTCCTCTCCATACATCTCTACTAGGGATCGACCGATTATCGGTATGGCTGATATTATCGGCCGATAATCACGATTTTGGGCATTATAGGTATCGGCAATTATCTTGCCGATAAGCCGATAATGCCCCGCACCGCCCCCACCGCACCGCGACCGCCACCCCCTCGACCCGCCGCACCGCACCCCCGACCCACCACACCGCGTCGCACCCCCCACCGTGATGCTAGGCGGTATACCGGTATGGATTTTTTCCCATACCGCTATACCGGTCGGGCCCCTCCCCCACCCTCCGAGTCAATAAAAAAAATTAAACTTACCCGTAATGGGGGTGGTCCAGGCCATCCTTCCTTCATGTAGTGTCCGGGGGCGTTCCGGGTGGAGGGTGGTCCGGGCTGTCCTTCTTCTCCGGCGGGCCGCTTCTCCACTCTGGGCAGGCTCTGGCCTAGTACGCTGCATAGACGCCGCTACGCTGTGACGTCAGGTGCGTCGCTGCGCACGGGCGTCACTATGCAGCGACGTCTATGCAGCGTACTAGGCCGGAGCCTGCCCGGAGTGGAGAAGAGGCCCGCCGGAGAAGGACAGCCCGGACCGGACCACCCTCCACCCGGAACGCCCCCGGACACTACATGAACGATGGATGGATGGCCCGGACCACCCTCACAGGTAGGGGGAGAGAAGCGGGTGGCGGCGGCGGTCTATGGCCCCCGCAAAAGCCACTGCAGATCATTGATTTAAAGCGCCCGCTTTAAATCAATGATCTGCTGCGGTGTCGCAGGGGGTTAAATAGCCGATAACTTATACCGGAATATCTGTATAAGCTATCGGCCCTAACCTCCACCGATTATCGGTATCGGCCCTAAAAAAACGATATCGGTCGATCCCTAATCTCTACCCTGATCTCCCTATATATCCCCTCACATATTATCCAGTACACAACCTGTCCTCTCCATACATCTCTACCCTGATCTCCCTATATATCCCCTCACATATTCTCCAGTACACAACCTGTCCTCTCCATACATCTCTACCCTGATCTCCCTATATATCCCTTCACATATTATCCAGTACACAACCTGTCCCCTCCATACATCTCTACCCTGATCTCCCTATATATCCCCTCATATATTATCCAGTACACAACCTGTCCTCTCCATACATCTCTACCCTGATCTCCCTATATATCTCCTCACATATTATCCAGTACACAACCTGTCCCCTCCATACATCTCTACCCTGATCTCCCTATATATCTCCTCACATATTCTCCAGTACACAACCTGTCCTCTCCATACATCTCTACCCTGATCTCCCTATATATATCCCCTCACATATTCTCCAGTACACAACCTGTCCCCTCCATACATCTCTACCCTGATCTCCCTATATATCTCCTCACATATTCTCCAGTACACAACCTGTCCCCTCCATACATCTCTACCCTGATCTCCCTATATATCCCCTCACATATTCTCCAGTACACAACCTGTCCCCTCCATATATCTCTACCCTGATCTCCCTATATATCCCCTCACATATTATCCAGTACACAACCTGTCCCCTCCATACATCTCTACCCTGATCTCCCTATATATCCCCTCACATATTCTCCAGTACACAACCTGTCCCCTCCATACATCTCTACCCTGATCTCCCTATATATCTCCTCACATATTCTCCAGTACACAACCTGTCCCCTCCATACATCTCTACCCTGATCTCCCTATATATCCCCTCACATATTCTCCAGTACACAACCTGTCCCCTCCATATATCTCTACCCTGATCTCCCTATATATCCCCTCACATATTATCCAGTACACAACCTGTCCCCTCCATACATCTCTACCCTGATCTCCCTATATATCTCCTCACATATTATCCAGTACATAACCTGTCCTCTCCATACATCTCTACCCTGATCTCCCTATATATCTACTCACATATTATCCAGTACACAACCTGTCCCCTCCATACATCTCTACCCTGATCTCCCTATATATCCCCTCACATATTATCCAGTACATAACCTGTCCCCTCCATACATCTATTCAATGATCTCCCTATATATCTCCGCACATATTCTCCAGTCCACATTCATGACCTCCTGCCCACAATCTCAAGTCCACAACCTATCTGAATAACCTTCTGTTTATTTTACCTTTTTAGTGCGGAAAGAATTTTAATGAAGACGACATAATTCTTTTGAATGGAGACAAAAATGAAGTAGAGGAACTGAGGAAGAAGATGGATGAAAGAAGATTGAAAGCCAAGTTGGAGAAGGTACGATGCCAGGTGGTCACTGGGCAGAAGTCACCAAACTTCAGCAGCTTTCTAATCTAAGCTTCTGACTGGTTTTAATTCTACACTTATTTCAAGATGTCTGCTTGCTGTCAGTAAGTGTAAACCTTCACAGAAGCTAAATACCTATCATGTCCCAGCATAGACTGTCCTTTGTGGACCAATAACTGTGGCAGCAGAAAACTTAGGACCCGTCCACAGTGCTGTATTTTCGCCGCCAGAATTCTGCTAGCATCGGAGTTTACAATGTGGCATTTCTGTGTGGATAAGTCCTTACACAGGCTGTTATCTGCTCTGAAACATTGTTAGGACCTGCAGCCAGTGAAGCATATCTAGGGCAGGGTGGAAATGTTAACAAAATATGTTCCCACTCACTGACAGCAAGAAAATTACACAATTGTACATTTTACAGCGCCTAAGCTTGATGGTGGTTGTTCTGTTATCTATTTTAATGCTGGAATCCTCTTTGCTTCTAGAAATCCAAGAAGACAAAACCAGCTGAGATAGTCACCGCAAACAATCATACAGAGGAAGGTAAGACAGCATGGATGTGGAGCCTAAAAATTCTGTTGGGCTTCCTTTCTTGTGGTCCAGGGTTTATGCTACCTAAGATCACTGTAAATCCTGGGTGCAGCACTTCAAGGGTTAACATGTTAAGTATTTTCTTCTTTTTGTCCCCACAGAAGCTGCAGGGCCATCTGGAATCACAAATGGAAGCAAAACCATTTCAAGGGAAAAAATCAACTTTGTCTCCAGCACCACATCCACTGGTAGGTCTGAGAATAAGATGGAATTATCAAAGATTGATAATCCAGAATATTTTGTTACCCAGCAACTAATGGTAGTGGATTAAAGTAGGTTAGCATATACATAGATACAATTTGAAGTGTGGTGCAAAACAGTTCTGCTGATTAATTATAACATGATTTAGCAAATTGTGTCCTACAGAGCTGAAATCTTTGTGTTCCCTGTTTTTTCAGAGTCTCTAGTGTCCGTCAACAGTTTGCATTATAAAAATGTCTCTTTACATCAGACACGGTACAGTCATCTGTTGTAGAAAAAACTTACTGCCCCATATTATGTTAGGATGTCTAACAACCAGCTGAATAGTGAGTTAAGCGCTGCAGTATAATACAAGATATAACTCAGGATCAGTACAGGATAAGTAATGTAATGTATGTACACAGTGACCTCACCAGCAGAATGGTGAGTACAGCTCTGTGATATAATACAGGATATAACTCGGGATCAGTACAGGATAAGTAATGTAATGTAAGTACACAGTGACTCCACCAGCAGAATAGTGAGTACAGCTCTGGAGTATCATACAGGATATAACTCAGGATCAGTACAGGATCAGTAATGTAATGTATGTACACAGTGACCTCACCAGCAGAATAGTGAGTACAGCTCTGGGGTATAATACAGGATATAACTCAGGATCAGTACAGGATAAGTAATGTAATGTAAGTACACAGTGACTCCACCAGCAGAAGGGTGAGTACAGCTCTGTGATATAATACAGGATATAACTCAGGATCAGTACAGGATAAGTAATGTAATGTAAGTACACAGTGACTCCACCAGCAGAATGGTGAGTACAGCTCTGGAGTATAATACAGGATATAACTCAGGATCAGTACAGGATAAGTAATGTAATGTAATGTATGTACACAGTGACCTCACCTGCAGAATAGTGAGTACAGCTCTGGAGTATAATACAGAAAGTAATGTATTCTTATGATTATCTATAGAGGGTTCTTTACGGTGACTTTCTTTCAATTGCTTTGCTTCTTCTTCCAGCAGAACCCAACTCATCAGAGACGGTCGTCTCATCATCATCTGCCGCTAAGAGGCAGTTCCCCAGCACAAATAACAAATCTGAGGCATACAAATCCATCTTTACCTCTCACAGCTCTGCCAAACGCACCAAGGATCAGTCGTCTAACTGGGTCACCCACACAGCATATTACTTCTAATTAAACGGACTCAACATCTCTGTGACTTTACAGAGAAATAACATGTATATAGTGTGGTAACATCATTGTCTGATAGGATAACGCTTTAGTACCGGCTTCTGGTCGCACCCCTGTATTAGTGGGGCAGTGGCTTCACTATGGTTCATTGATACATTTTGTGCAGATACCTGGTCATAGAATTTGTCTATTAATAAAATGATTGAGACTTCTAAAGTGTATATTTACATTGGTGTCCAGTGAAAGTACACGTTTACACCCCTTTTGGAGATTTGTATTATCCTATTCATAAGTAGCACAACATTACATGATATCCATCATGACTAAAAGACGCTGAGGCATGAGGTTTCATGACCTTTATGTAGATGAGCTCCAGACCTAAATACACATCCTGTAAATGTAGGAAACTAAACCACAAGCTGTGGTTACCAGGGTTGTCCAGGATTATAAAAACATGGGTTGTTTAAGGTATTGCAGCTCAACTCCACTGAATGGGATGGAACTGAAAGCGTACCAGTCAGATCCAACAAAAAAAACTTTTTTTTTTCTTTTTTTTAATAGATCACTCAGTACCTAATCCTGACCATGTACATCAAATTTTTATGTGTCTCGCACCTTCATTTATTTTTTTACACTTTTAATTTTGCTCACTAGTCTGAATTACTCTCAAAGGGAGGGGGCGTGGCCTCCCTGCAGGTCTCCGCCCCCTCCCTCAGTATGCTGTCTGCTCACATCTCCCCTAGCATTAGCAAAATTACAACTCCCAGCTTGTCCTCACTGACAGTAGTGGGACACAAGCTGACAGTGGGAGGATTTTTCCTCCAGTTGTGAGCCCTGCGCTCACAGCTGTCAATCAAGGAAGTATGTCCATGACATTGGTGATGATGCATGGACACAACAGGACTGGCATGTGTCCAAGCAGGCAGGGGGGGGCAGTTTTGTGACTGGCTTTTTCAGTATGAAATACTGAATTTCTTAATGAAAGCAATTGCAAAAACTATTGGTTTTGCATGCTTTACAACATATCAAATTTTTTTGTATCTGACAGTGCCTATTGAAGGTGCAATACCAAATAGAAGCTGTGACAGATGTGGGTGCTGTTTTCTTTTTAGGAAGGCAGCTCAACCTCCTTTTAAAGAAGCTTTAACCTTAAGGACCAAGCCCATTTTGACCTTAAGGACGGGAGCATTTTTTGCAAATTTGACCACTGTCATTTAAGCATTAATAACTCTGGGATGCTTTTACTTATGAATTTGATTCAGAGAGAGTTTTTTTTTAGTGACATATTCTACTTTATGTTAGTGGTACATTTTTGTCGATACTTGCATCATTGCTTGGTGAAAAATACCAAAATTTCATGAAAAATTAGAAAATTTTGCATTCTTTTGAAGCTCTCTGCTTGTAAGGGAAATGGACATACCAATAAATTATATATTCACATATACAATATGTCTACTTTCTGTTGGCATCATAAAGTTGACATGTTTGTACTTTTTAAAGACATTAGAGGGCTTCAAAGTTTAGCAGCAATTTTCACATTTTTCACAAAAATTAAAAAATCAGAATTTTTTAGGGGCCATGTTATGTTAGAAATCCCACATAATGGACCCCATTCTGAAAACTGCACCCCTTTTAAAGTATTCAAAATAACATTCAGAGAGTTTAGGTGATTCACAGGAATAGCAGCAAAGTAGAGGCAAAAATTCAAAATCTCAATTTTTTTACATTAACATGTTCTTGTAGACCCATTTTTCCCCCCCATTTTTACAAGGGGTAAAAGGAGAAAAAGACCATCAAAATGTGTAACCTAATTTCTCTCAAGTAAGGAAATACCCCATATGTGGATGTACAGTGATCTGTGGGTGCACTAGAGGGCTCAGAAGGGAAGGAGCAACATTTGGCTTTTGGAGAGCAAATTTTGCTGAAATGTTTTTTGGGGGGCATGTCACATTTAGGAAACCCTCATGGTGCCATAACAGCAAAAAAATAAAAACACATGGCACACTATTTTGGAAACTACACCCCTCAAGGAATGTACCAAAGGGTACAGTAAGCCTTAACCACCCCCACAGGTGTTCAACAAATGTTTGCTAAAGTTGGACGTGAAAATGAAAAAATTAGATTTTTTTTTTTCACTAAAATGCTGGTGTTACCCAAAACCTTTGAATTTTTACAAGGGGTAATAAAAAAAAAAATGGTGTTACAAATTTTTGGGGCCTTTGGGGAGTATGGAAATACCCCATTTGTGGATGTAAAGTGCTCTGTGGGCGCACTACAGGGCTCAGAAGAGAAGGAGCGCCATTGGGCTTTTGCAGAGAGAATTTGGTTGGAATAGATGTCGGAGGCCATGTGCGTTTACAAAACCCCTGAGCTTCCAGAACAGTGGACATGTGACCCCATTTTGGAAACTACACCCCGCACTGAATGTAATAAGGGGTGCAATGAGCATTTATACTGGCTTTTCACAGATCTTTGGAACAGTGGGCTGTGCAAATGAAGATGTATATTTTTCACAGACCTCTGTTTAAAACATCTACCACCTGTGGGGTGTAAATGCTCACTGCACTCCTTGTTACATTCCGTGAGGGGTGTAGTTTCCAAAATGGGGTCACATGTGGGGAGGTCCACTGTTCTGGCAGCATGGGGGCTTTGTAAACCACAAGGCCTTCAATTCCAGCCAAATTCTCTCTACAAAAGCCCAATGGTGCTCTTCTGAGCCCTGTAGTGTGCCAGCAGAGCACTTTACATCCACATATGGGGTATTTCCATACTCAGAAGAAATGGCATTACAAATGGCATTACAAGTTTTTTGTTTTTTCCTATTACCCCTTGTGAAAATGAAAACTTTGGGGTAACACCAGCATTTTAGTGAAAAATAAATCAAATTTTTTATTTTTACGTTCAAATTTAGCGAAAATTTGTCAAACACCTGTGGGGTATTAAGGCTCGCTATACCCCTTGTTGCGTTCTGTGAGGGGTATTTTCATTTTTTTTTTTTTTGTGTTTGTCAGAACCGCTGTACCTGTTCAGCCACTCCTGTGCAAATCACCAGTTTAGGCCTCAAATGTACATGGTGTACTCTCACTCCTGAGCCCCGTTGTGCACCCGCAGAGCACTTTACGTCCACATATGGGGTATTTCCGTACTCAGGAGAAATTGTTACAAATTTTGGGGGTCTTTTTTTCCTTTTACCGCTTGTGAAAATGAAAAGTATGGGGCAACACCAGCATGTTAGTGTAAAATATATATTTTTTACACTAACATGCTGGTGTAGACCCCAACTTTACCCTTTCATAAGGGTGTAAAATGAGAAAAAGTACCCCCAAAATTTGTAACACAATTTCTCTTCAGTATGGAAATACCCCATATGTGGCACTAAACTGTTGCCTTGAAATACGACAGGGCTCCGAAGTGAAAGAGCGCCATGTGCATTTGAGGTCTAAATTAGGGATTTGCATAGAGACGGACTCTGATGCAAGCATGGAGCTTGCCTCCTCTACAAAAAATACCCTACGGCAGTGTTTCTCAAACAGGATGCCTCCAGTTGTTGCAAAACTCCCAGCATGCCTGGACAGTCAATGGCTGTCCGGCAATACTGGGAGTTATTTGGCAGACAGTGCCATATGAGACAGTTTAAATTTTTATGGGGGGAGGGGGTAACTGTGTAAAGGCATATATTTTGTGTAGGTGTAGTGTTTGTAGGGTACATTAACACAGCGGGGGTCCACAGCGAGTTTCCTGCTGGGCTTTTGAGCTGCAGTGGCAAATTTTCTGCAGCTCAAGCATGAATCGGGAAACTCGCTGTAAACCCCTACCCGTGTGAATGTTCCCTGTACATTCACATGGAGGGAGGGGGGCAACCCTCCAGCTGTGTTGCAAAACTACAACTCCCAGCATGCACTGACAGACCACAGAGGGACCCCCTCTTCTTCAGGTCCATTGATAGGCTAACCAGACTCATGACGGGTTTTATACAGCATTTACCCACGAAAATAAAATTACATAGAAATAAAATAGTTTCAAACATTCGCTTAACATACATGTTATAATACATAGCAGTGTATTCATACATAAACAGGGTATTCATATTGCAGAGTAACGAATGTATTCGAAAAGTTATATATTCAGGTAGGAGCTCTGTATAAAAGATGGTGAGCTCCTATTTTCCCCTATATTCTGAAAGTGAACATCCATGTATGTCTGGTGTGCTTTTGTCTGGAGCACGACAATAGTGCAACAGCCTTTCATCCATCCCGAGGGAGGATGGGAGACCATTGGAAAAAACTGTGTCTCCTTCCAAACTCACCTGTGCCCTGCTCAGCGTAAGATGCTAACTATTTTATGATGATAGACAAAAGCACGGGACTGTATCTAGGTAAGTCTATATAAACTTGTATCAATTTTACAATAAGAAAAACTAAACATGGACACAAAATTAAATCAATATACATATATCAATTCTGAATAAATTAAACAAATATCAGCAAATTGTGATGGGATATGAAAAATATGCAAGAATGTATAAACATTGTATTTATGTTGGGTTTGACAACGATACCCTGTAGTATACGCTTGTGTGCTCATAGCAGCTAGCCGTGAATAACTTCCAGATAGGATGGTTGCAATATAATTTGTAGCAGCTAAACTCTTCTATTGCAATCTCTGATCCAAACTAGGATATTCTAGGGCTAGCGATAATATTGGATTGGATCAGAGGTTACATGTTTAGTGGATAGCAGCAAAAATTTATAGTAAATAGAAGAATTTCTAGTGGCTGGATTCAGAATGTCTCAATCAAATTTTGTTTGTATATATATGTATATTCAAGCAGCATTATTAATAGATAGCGATATCAATAAATAGTGCAATAGAGAAATGTGCAATGTAAAACGACATGTAAAAGATCAAAAAATTATATAGATATTAACTATAAACGTGTCAATAAATATCAAGGTATCGCAGGGAGCTAGGAAAGGGGTAAGAACATATATACATGTATATACTAATGGGATATGTTAAAGTCTAATAGATAACCTCTATGGCCTCATTAAAGGGGTATTTCAGGAAAAAAACTTTTTTATATATCAACTGGTTCCAGAAAGTTAAACAGATTTGTAAATTCTATTAAAAAATCTTAATCCTTTCAGTACTTATGAGCTTCGGAAGTTAAGGTTGTTCTTTTCTGTCTACGTAATCTCTGATGACACGTGTCTCGGGAAACGCCCAGTTTAGAAGCAAATTCCCATAGCAAACCTCTTCTAAACTGGGCGGTTCCCGAGACACGTGTCATCAGAGAGCACTTAGACAGAAAAGAACAAGCTAAACTTCAGAAGCTCCTAAGTACTGAAAGGATTAAGATTTTTTAATAGAAGTAATTTACAAATCTGTTTAACTTTCTGGAGCCAGTTGATATATAAAAAAAAGTTTTTTTTCCTGGATAACCCCTTTAAGACCATGGGGCTGCAGCGTTTGAAGGGAATATATCCAGAACATTTCTTTTTTTGCCAGCATTATTTGTAACATGTAACGGTATATAATCTATAGGTGTAATTGTAAAGGAATTATTTTCTTTGTGTTCTAATGATATATGCCTAGACAAACTGGTATATAAAGCTTCTTTTTATGTTAGATCTGTGTTGATTCACTCTCTGATGTAGTTTCTGTGAGGTTCTCCCCACGTACTGTTTTCCACAATGACAATTGATTAAATACATTACATTGGATAAGATTGGCATGTCAAATGATATTTTATTGTAAATATTTCTTTTGTGTGTGTGCTGCTGAAGGTGGTATAGCAGCACAGGCATCTTTTCCTTTGACATTGAAACGCTCCTTTTATTAATGTGATTTCGTTGGATTTGTTTTTTTCTTTCCTTTGTCTTCTAAGACGGCTAGGGGCCACGATATTCCGTAGGGATGGTGCTCTCCTGAACGTTATCCCCGGATTAGCCGGTAGTAGATTTTTTTAAGAATGGGTCGGAGGTAAAAATACCCCAATGTTTTTTTTAAATCTGTCTTATTTTTTGTTGTCCTGTGGAATAAGTGGTGATGAAATTCATGTGAAACTTTTTTTTTTTGTGACTTTTTTTTATTTTTGTTGATTCTTCCAGCATCCTTTGCTCCATGTTTACAGTGCTTTCTCCGGTATTTATTGACAGACATTCTTCCTGGGTAAGTAATTTTTTTTTTTTTTTGGTATCCTTTTTCATGGAACCTTGTTTTTAAAATTTTTGTTTGGGAAGTTGTAGTTTTGCAACAGCTGGAGGCACACTGATTGCGAAACACTGAGTTAAGTAACAAACCAAGTGTCCTTCAGCTGTTGCAAAACTAAAACTCTCAGCATGCACTGACAGCCAAAGGACATGCTGGGAGTTGTAGTTATGCAACAGCTGGAGGCACAACTACAACTCCCAGCTACAACTACACAACTACAACTTTGCCACATAATTTCCCCTGTGCCATTTCATTCCCCCTTTATTACCAACTGTGCAAATTCATCACCCCCTCTTTACCACCCCCTGTGCCATTTAATTCCCCCCTTTATCCCCCATGCCATTTACAGCAGAGAGCCCCTGCACCTGAGCCTGCTGGGCAGGTAACAACAACAGGGGGAGGAGGGAAAGGGAAAAGGGATGTGGGACAAGGGGGGATGATTTGGCACAGGGCACGGGAATGAAATGGCACTGATGGGATAAAGGGGGAAGGAAATGGCACAAGGGGTGGTAAAGTGGGGGAGATGAATCTGCACAGAGGGTAATAAAGAGGAAATGAAATGGCACAGGGGGTGATCAAGGGGAAATTATGTGGCACAGAAGTAATAAAAGGCCAAAAAAGAATTATTTGGTTGGGATAAGAACTCTGCCAAGGAATAAAGAACTGTCCGCTATTGGGAGGTGTCCACTAAGGGAGATTTTACTGTACCAGTAGTTGTGGGTATGGTGCCAGCAGTAGTAACAGTTTATAATATAATAATTTAATTTTGTTAAACATTTTCCAGCTTTATTTGTTTATTTAAAAAATATTTGTACAGAAGATGTAATTTAAACAACAAGGACACTTTTCCAACACCCGAACATGATGTCCAGAAAACTAGATTAAATAAGAGAGGGTATGCAATTAAACCACGCCCCCTAGTGATGTCAGAAATAACTTCACTACATGCATACATCTTAGCATTCACATTGGTGACAGATAGACTTCACTATTAAGTGAAGACACAAGGTAAAAGAATTGTATCTAAGGCTGGGTTCACATCACGCTTTCAGCCATACCGTACCGCATACCGTATGTAATTCATTTCAATGAGCTGACCGGAGTGAAACGCTGACTCCGGTCGGCTCATTTTTGCCCCGTATGCTGTTTTCCACTGGACCTAAAAACGTGGTCCACAACAGTAGGAGTCAGCATTTCACTCTGGTCGGCTCATTGAAATGAATTACATACAGGCGGCATACGGCAAGTATACGGGAGTGCCCGGTTTTAGCTCCCCCAGCCGTATGCAGTCCCGTATGGCTGAAAACGTGATGTGAACCCAGCTTAAATAGTTAAAGGTGCAAGTGGAAGTGGGAAGTGCTAATAAAACTTTTGTTTTATTAGGAAGTGCTAATAAAAGTGCTAATAAAACTTTTAGAGGCGATGGTCACGAAACGACAGACTCGGGCCGACGCGTTTCAGCATATACAGATTGCCTTCCTCAGGTCCAATAAGACAGTGCTAAAGAAACAGATAAAAAAAATTATTCAAAATATGGATAAAATAACAAGTGGATATGGAGTAGCAAACGGCTGTATACAAATTATCAGAATGTGATGGTAAGGAGTGACCATAATTGTGTGGCGGATTTATACTCAATAATTATTAAGAAAGGTCTAAAATACGTTTTCATAGGAGATGGATGCTTTAATGATAAAACTCGTGTGTGTATATATATATATATATATATATATATATATATATATATATATATATATATATTAAGCAAAATCATCTGTAGTTGCAGTATCTTGTAATACCTTTTTTATTGGACTAACAAGATTTTGTAGAGACAAGCTTTCCGGATTCCTCCCTTTGTCAAGTCATTTCTGCAGAAATGCTTATGACTTGACAAAGGGAGGAATCCCGAAAGCTTGTCTCTACAAAATCTAGTTAGTCCAATAAAAAAGGTATTACAAGATACTGCAACTACAGATGATTTTTGCATCACTGGACTAATACGGCTACTCCTAATATAAATATATATATATATATATATATATATATATATATATGTGATTGCTCAAAAACACTTATTTGGGATGTTGGTGCGTTTATGTATCCACTAGTATAGAGTATAAAAAATATACATAATATAAGATGTATTATAGTATAGTATAGCAAGTCATTAGGAGTGATAGATATAAGAAGGCATATAAATAGATACATAAAATTAAAAAAATTATATATAAACAAAATTAAAATAAAATATATAAAAAAAACACATAAAAAATACACATAAAACAGGCGTCATGGTATATAATGAGCACGGGTTTACGTTAGTTCCTAAGGCTGTTAGCATATATAAAGTACCATATCTAATAAGGCTGTGTTGGCATTTCAAAGTAATCACCTTCACCTTCTTCACATTTCTTTGATCAAATAGATTTGGGTAACATACAATATGAATGTTGGACTTACCACTCTTTGTTGTTGGTAATGTGGGAGTGTGCGGTGAAAAGGGGGGAAACAGGTATGAATATGTTACTGAGGAATGAACTTGTGGTATAGAAAATACCTGGTTGGGATCCTGTATGTTCGCGGTGCCGACTGAATGCGCGCGCATTGTGCAGGAAATCCCGGCGCGTCACTTCCAGCCAGCACCAGTGTTGTAGTTCACAGAAGTAGAATAGTTAGCTCAATTAAAACTTAACCTTTAGGGTACGTTCCCACGGTGTATTTGCTGCGTATTTGCTGCTGCGTATTTTATTTTCCCTGTTAAAGTCAATGGGTAGGAAAATACGCAGCACCAAATACGCAGCAAAATACGTTGTGTGGGAACGCACCCTTAATAGTATTTCAGTTCTAAAAAAGCGGTAACGCGGCACTGCGTGAAGCGTCTAAACTTGGAGCCTGTGCTGGTAATGGATCTAGATGTAGCAGGTGGTGCTGGTGCTCTGATGTTAATAGTCAAGTTCAATAATGTTCACAAGAAGAAGGTAAGGAAGACATCGGCAACTCACCGGATTTCAGCAGAAAGTATCTCCTTTATTGAAGCATACTCACATACACATATTCATCGGAAGAGGATAGTGGGGAGACAGTGATAGACGACCGAGCTCTGTTTCGCACGACTTGCGTGCTTCCTCTGGCCATACTGATTCCTACCTGTGCACAATATATATACAGGTGAGTGCAAATTACCTGCCTATCGCGTCACAGGACGGGGAATCACGTGACTATGTGACGTGGAGGCAGGTAGGCGTGATTTAAAAGTTAGAAGCAGGCTGTTAACTCTGTCCTGTCATTCATTCCAATATTGCCTGTTGCGTTAGTTTTTATGATCCATAATGTTTCTATACGCAATAATTTCTGGTCTATGTGTTCATATTTATTACTCTGAACTTTTTCTAGACCTAAGAATTTCAGGACTTCTGGATTGCCCCCGTGTGCCTCCTTTACATGTGACTGCAAACGTGTCGCTCCTGGTTTACCTGTGCGTATGGCATACATATGTTCCCTGATTCGCACTTGCAATTGGAGTTTAGTTTGTCCGATGTAAAAGAAGCCACAGGGGCATAGAATGGCATAAATTACATTTTTCGTACGAAAATATCACCATTATTCCCAACCTACAGAACACTGCAGAATGGCACCTACCGGTCGTCAACTCACCTGCGAAACTATTATCACTACTAAGCATCTCCTCCCATATTTCTTTTTTAGGTTTTCCCCCACCCAGACCCATCCCCCCCTTCCCAAACACTGGAAGTGGACAATGCTGAACTCAACAAAATCACTGAATACTTTCAACCAACAGCAGCGGGTACACCCATATTGAAAACATCAACCAAAAGAAAAGGAGGACCAGAGGAAGAAAGAAGAGAAACAATGCAAAACACCAGTTACAAACCCCAAAGAAAAACAAGCTGAAATGATCAACATTTTCAATTTATCTATGGTACTTACAACAGCCAAACACCCACTCCTATCCAAGGGCTTATCCTTTTGCCCCACACAATCAATAAATGATCTTGATGTGTTCATGGACGTGAACTCTTTTATATGGAAACTCACATTAAAAAGACATTTTGAAATAGAAAAATCTAAAAATATATCGACCACCCTCCCCGTGGAAACCCTACCCAACCTTTATGTACATCAGATGGTCTAAAGTCTAAATTTTACCCCCACCATCATAAAGGACACCTCTTCACACCTTCTACAGCATAGTCCTCGAAGCACTCACAAGCTCACCCACCACAGTATCCAGAAAAATACGTGATCTCAAATGGTAGGAAATGCTCAACCCCAAATGCAGTTGTGCATTTATGCAGGGGGAGCAGATCCTGTGCTTGTAGTCTGTTGCTAAGGGCGATCCCCAGCATAAAATGCATACAATGGGGGATGCCTGCAGCAGACTACAAGTGCCACAATGGCATCCTACACCAGATGAAAGGTGTGGATGTGTAACATATAGAATAAAACATAAATTTAGGTGCACTACTGTGGTAGATGTAGACAATAAAAAATTTTGATGGTAAAATTGAGACGTTAGCCAGTATATCCTTACTGGTATATCCGCCCACCAACGTCAAGGTTTCTGAAGTGGCACAGGACCTTACACTAGACCTACCTGTGCTGTATGGGCAATACCAGGGGCCAGTGGGCAATTACAGCAGTATTAGGTCCGACTCACAGCCTGCTCCCAGTTACCTCCAGTGTGGCTGGGCACACATACAGAGGGAGGAAGGCTATGAGCCCCACCCAAGTAGGCTGATATGTTGCCGGCCTCACAGGTTAACCATAATGCTGCCTATAATAGTGTTTAAGGCGCATTAAATTTGGAGTTTGTACACCTCCAAGTATAAGATTTGAACAACAAGAAAAAAACGTGGTCTAAAATGGCACCACAGACTGGCTAACAAGAACCTGACCAAAGAGGAAAACCGTGCACTCAAATCCCTGAAAGAAAAACAGGATTTAGTTATACGCAGTGCAGACAAAGGAGGAGGGGTAGTTATCCAGAACAGGGACAACTACCTCAAGGAAGCTACTCTAATCTTATCGGACACATCCTATAACATGAAACTCCATGAAGATCCATCTCTAGAATATAGTCGCGACTACATGCAATTAATTACTACAGCAAACACTGAGGGTATACTTAACAAAAGCGAAAAACAATTTCTTACAGTATCAGCCCCCAACTGGCATTTTTCTACCACTTACCCAAAATCCACAAAGACTTGCAATGCCCACCAAGCAGACCAATAATATCGAGAATCGGATCACTGACCAATCAATTATCACACTTTATTGATCTGTTCTTACAAAGTATCGTCACCACCCTTCCATCACACCTGAAGGATTCAGCAAGTCTCATCCGCGATCTTATGGACATCAACTGGGAACCACACTACATGTTTCTCACCCTTGATGTATCTTCACTCAAATATCCGTCATGAACTTGGTCTAAAAACTGCTGCAGATTTTTTAAACAAAGCCGGAAACCTTGAGACAAAACAGATTAACATTCTATTAGAAGGGTTAGAATTTATTCTGACCCACAATGTCTTCAGCCACGAAGGCTACCTTTACCACCAGAAGAGTGGCACAGCAATGGGGACCCATGTGGCCCCCACTTATGCCAATCTTTTTATGGGGGGCTTCGAAGCTGAATATATCCATGGATCCACCGAATACAACAGAGACATCCTATACTATAAACGATACATAGATGACCTGTTTGTCATCTGGAGCGGAGGTCAAAAGGAGCAGAGGATTTCATAATACATCTTAACAGCAATGAATGGGGTCTGGAATTCAGCCCAAACATGAGCCAAGAGTCAGTAGTATTCCTAGATCTGGAGGTAAGCCACCATGACGGTCAGATTAAAACTTGCACCCATGTCAAAGAGGTCGACATGACTTCACAAGCACCTATTATAAAAACTGGCAGAAAAACATACCATTCAGCCAGTACCGTAGAATACAAATTGCACCCAAGAAGGTGACTATAAGGCACAATCTAAAATCCTACAGGACCAATTCAAGCGAATACCCTACTGCTATTCTGAAAGATACCTACACTCGTAATCTATCCAGCAGTCAGATCTCTTTACTACCACCTACCAACCACCCATACAGTCAATAAATCAATAAATGCCAAATTCGGGACTAACTTCATCACTACATTCAATCAATCACACCAAAAAATTTGAAACATATAAAAAAAAAAACTGGCATATTCTCCATCAAGATTAGTGATGAGCAGCTGGGGCCATATTCGAATTCGCGATATTTCACGAATATATTGTCGATTATTCATCCTATGTTTGCGAAATTCGTATATTCGCTATGTTCATTCACTATTTTTTCCATGTGAAAATTAGCATAAAAATTTGCATGTGAAAAAAAAAAAGAATATTCGTCATTACAAATATATAGCACTATATTCTACATATTTGTGAAATCGCGAAGTGCCAATATTCGCGATACAAATTCGCATTATGAATATTCGTGCTCAACACTAGTCAAGACCCCATTCTATAGAAAGTAATTCCCACTAAGCCTGTGTTTACATTCTGCAGAGCAATAACACTGAGAAACATTTTGGCGCCAAGTCGGCTGAAGAAGAAAACAACAAAGGTGCCACCTCAACAAACCCTAACCCCTCAAATGCGGCCAAAAAAGCTGTCACCCACAATACAAGCGCCTTCACTTCCAGAATCCCCTCCACCTCTTTTCCCATCAAGACCCACTTGAACTGCAGTTCCTCCTTTGTCATCTACCTCATAGAATGCACCTGCGGGATACAGTACATTGGGAGAACAACGCAGTCGCTGTGAAAACGCCTTAATAGTCACCACTATAACAGCACAAAAGGATATCTAAAGCAAAGTGTTTCCTGCCATCTTACTGAAAAACACAACAAAGACTTCTCTGTTATCAGAATCACACCAATCGAACAGATTCCACATGACTCCGAGAACAGAAGTCAAACTATAAACAGAAGAGAAGCTTATTGGATTTTCAAAATGTGCTGTTTACATCCGGAAGGACTAAATCAATGTATCGAACTTTAACACTGTGCTATACATTTCACACTGGCTAACTCTGTCTCAAGTTCCCTTACCAGCCCTCCACACACACACCCCACCCGGCATCCATCGCATCCAATAACACAATTACTCTCCCCCTTCCCTGTTCACCCCCCATCCCCATCCTCCCCTCCATCTTACCCCAAACCCTCCCCAGCAGTCACACACACCTCCCCCTTCAACCAATCACCCCTATCATGCCCACACCTCTCATCCATATTTTACATCCATATATATCTATACATCTCCATGGTCCCCTCCACCCATCCCCAAACCCCTGTCTTGCCCCCACCCATATACAACTGAACATGATCCCCCGCACCCATCCCATATTCCAAGCCATACACACATTTTTTGATCACCATCATAATTTCAATGTCCCCCTTCTTGTTGTTCCCCAGCGCTTCAATTGACACTACCCATACCATTAATATTATATCCACATTACTCTTTTCTGGACCCCAGTGAATCTGCGATTAGTTAGATGTATCGATATTAATATGTGTGATTTACCATATGATATACTATTTATCTGCATATTCCGTGTGGTTCCGAATTATAGAATTAGTTATGCACACATTTGGTATGTTTTTAAGAGTTTGGCGTATTTATTAAATATCGTAACAGCTGTGTCCCATTACTTTGGGCATATATATAGATAAATGTTTTAGATTCATAATATTATATCTTAATATACGCACGCAATGGTATTGCATGCATATACCAAATGGTAATGTAATGCAATATTAACGTACACTGTGGCAGGCGGCACCCAGGTTGCTACACCTGGCACGACTCGACCACACAGACGGCTGAGGTGATGCGAGGTACAGAAGGGACAGGACATAGTCTGGATAGCAGGAGGTCAGAGCAGGTGGCAAGGTCTGGTACACGGCAAGAAAACACAGTATAACGCTTAAACTAAGGTTTTGGGGCAAACAAAGATCCGGCAGGGGTATGTGGGAGGTGCAGAAACTTATAAGTATGACTCAGGTGCAAAGCATAATTATGGGTGCACTGGCCCCTTAAATCTATGAGTTCCGGCAAGTGCGTGCCCTACAAGGCCGGAGTTCTTAGATTTAAAGGGCTAGTGCACCCATAATTATGGTTTGCACCTGAGTACGGTTTGTAATGGCCATGACTAAGAACCATATGGTTCGAAACGCGTCGGCGTTTCATCTATGCTTTTAATTCTCACCATCTCATTGATTTTTAAAGGATGAAATACATTTTTTTGTGTTTTTATACCGTCATTCTATATTTTTCTGGAGAGCTGGATTTCCTTTTCCTTCCTGGATTCTATTGCAACTGGCTACACGGCTTGACCTGCATCCGTGCTCCTCCACCAACTACCCTTCCAGTGGCTACTTCTACAGGGCGGTGAGCTGGTCTATTTTTTTTTTTAAATGAGTGTTAGTTTCTCCTCGAGCTTGTTGATCCTAGGGATAGGTAATAAACACATCAACAGTAGATCACGAGAGAGTCATGAAGGCTGGTGCCATGGGAGGGTACCATCTCTTTTTGGCAAGAGGAGTAAGCTAAAGTAAGCTGAAATATAATTTATGATATTTACTTTGGAAAATATTAAATGGCAAAAAGCTGCTAGAAAGAATGAAAGGGGAAGAGGAGAAGCCACAGAAGTGTAAGGAGGTGTTCAGAAGTGGTGTAGTAGGGTCTAAATGAAATTTTTTTTTTAGGGGAGTGGAAATTGAAATGTATATGTGGTGTCCCAGTACCGCATTTCATTCGGTACTTATTTATCTATGGGTGCCCGTAGCCAGAGTCCCTAGAACTTAGTAATATCTGTTAGTCAGTCCGCCCCTAGTCGCCTCTATTATAGTGTATAGATTCCTAATTTATCCATAGAATAACAGAAATAGTATTATTTCTGTATATGAATGGTTTCCATGGTGTTGCAGGGCCTTCTGGTCATGCGATGCGTTCCAAGCCTCGTTCTGGATGCGTTCCAGGCCTCACTTTGGTATCTCTAGCCTCATTTTGGGTTTTGCAATGTATATAGATCCTGTGATGTAAGCAATCCCATGATACCATGTAAAGTGAGTGGCAGACGTTCGGACTAATCAAAATCACCATGCCCCCTGCCCATATAAGGGAGCGGCGGCCATCTTATCGCTCTCTTTCTCCTGGCTCTTGATGAGAGAAGACCTATATCGCAGTAATCGCAGTGAGTTAGGCCTGAGCCTTGCGGCAATGGCTGAATGATGAATGATCTAAATTATAGAGTGTATCATCCCCTAAGCACTCTGCAGTATAACCGGACCCAATATTTCCCCTAAATCCGGACGGATCTGCACATCATTCCCTAAATTCAGAGACTATAGGTCTTATGCAAGGTCCGCAACTTCTGCCAGTCGCTAAACAACCTAAGAACTGTTATATGAGACTGTTACTACGTATTGGACATTGCAAGCACTGCAGTAAAGTTATTGAAGTTCAAGTTAAATCTACTTGTGGACCTTCAGTCATTTCATTGCACCTATTGCTTCTGGGAAGGGCGGTGATTGGCCGGAACATAGATTCAGCATACCAGCCCTCACCCTGGCGTCACGAGTGACAGGGTTAATATTAACCCCTCATATATCAACCTCATACTATCCCTACCATACACCCCCCAAGGGCTACCACATATAGCTGTAAGTTAAAAAAGGGGGTAATATATATATATATATATATATATATATATATATATATATATATATATATAATGAGCATGTAGGGTTTGTGGGTGATACGGGGTCGGACAGGGCACTATTCCTAAATTTGAGGAGTGTAAAGGGGGGGGATTTAATTATATGTGAGATATTGTTTGTGATATGGGTTGAATCTATATGATGATGTAATATTTATTGCAGTTGATGTAAAAAGGAATAATAAAAGAACATTTGTTTACTTTGACATTTTTTTAAATAAAAAACACACAAAAAAACTGTTCAATTAGCAGTATTAGCAACACTAACAGTAGAAGCAACAGTAACAGTTCCAGCACTAGCAATAGTGACAGCATTACCAAATGTAGTAGATACAGTACAAACAGCAGTAACAGTTTGAGCAGCCTCATTTGTAATACTGGTAGTATTAACAGTTCACATAGTGCCAACAGCAGCAACAACCACAGTACTAGTGGCACAAGGGTAGTACTAACAGTGCCAGCAGCAGCAAGTAGTAGAAGTAGTAGTAGTAGTAGCAGCAGCAGGGACAACAACAGTACTAGTAGAACGAACAGTAGTAACAGTAGTAGCAGTCACACTAGTAACACTATTTGTAGTAGTAATTGCTACAGTACCAGCAGTAGTATTAGTAGTGGTAATTAACAGTGCTAGCAGTTTCAGTACCAACAGAAGTAGTAGTAAGTAGTAGCAGTACTAGTACTATTAACTTTATTAACAGTTATAGTAGTAACTGAACTAGCAGTAGTTCCAATAACAGCAGTAGTATTAAAATTAACGTTACAAGCAGTAGCAGTGCTAGTAACAGTGTTCGCCATTGTAGCAACACTAGTTGTAGTAAGAGTATTAGCAGTTGTAGCAAGTTTTAGCAACTGTATCATATTTACTCCTCGCATCTATGGTCCTATTTTTAACCTCTTGGCGATGCAGGGCGTATGCATATGCCCTGTATGCCTGATCCTTAAGGACTCAGGGCGTACCTGTATGCCCTGGTCCCGTTTACCGGGTTTAAACTGTTCTCACCAGCAGAGAACGGGTTAAACCCGGTGGGTCCCGGTTGCTACGGGCAGCCAGGACCCACGGCTAATGCCGGGCATGGCCATTCGGGCCGATGCCCGGCATTAACCCTTTAGACACCGCGATCAAAGTTGATCATGACGTCTAAAACAAAAGTAAAAGAATCCCGGCAGCTCAGCGGAGCTGATTGGGACTATCGTGACAAAATCGCCATGTCCCGATCAGCTTACCGGACGACGGGAGGGTCCTCCCCTGCCTCTCCGTTGTCTGATCACCGATCTACTGCTCCATGCCTGCGCAGCAGTCAGGAGCAGCAGAGCGCCAGTTACATAAGCACTTTGCAATGGCAGAGCACTGATCAGTGTATGCAATCAGAAGACTGCATGTTGTAGCCCCCTGTGGGGGCTAAAAAAAAAAGTGTAAAATTATTATTATTTTTTTTTAATAAAAGTTCATTAACCCCTTCCCTATTAAAAGTTTAAATCACCTCCTTTTCCCATTTTTTAAAGAAAATAATGTAATAAAGAATAAAAATAATCATATGTGGTACCTCCGCATGCATAAATGTCCAAACTATTGAAATAATAGGTTAGCTGGCGTACACGTAAAAAAAACAAAAAACAAAGTCGAAAACTGCATTTTTGGTCACTTCATATACCATAAAAATATTATTAAAAAGCAATCAAAAAGTCCCATCAAAACAAAAATGGTACCTATAAAAACTACACATGACGGTGCAAAAAATGAACCCTCATACCACCCCGTACACGGAAAAATAAAAAAGTTATAGGGGTCAGAAGATGCCAATTTTAAACATACTAGGGGTATTCCAGGCAAAAACTTTTTTTTATATATCAACTGGCTCCGGAAAGTTAAACAGATTTGTAAATTACTTCTATTAAAAAATCTTAATCCTTCCAATAGTTATTAGCTTCTGAAGTTTTCTGTCTAACTGCTCAATGATGATGTCACGTCCCAGGAGCTGTGCATGATGGGAGAATATCCCTTGCATGATAGGAAAATATCCCCATAGGAGCTGGACAGCTCCCGGGATGTGAGTCATCAGAGAGCAGTTAGACAGAAAACAGCAACTCAACTTCAGAAGCTAATAACTATTGGAAGGATTAAGATCTTTTTAATAGAAGTAATTTACAAATCTGTTTAACTTTCCGGAGCCAGTTGATATATAAAAAAAAGTTTTTGCCTGGAATACCCCTTTAACCCCTTAAGGACGCAGGACGTAAATGTACGTCCTGGTGCGGTGGTACTTAACGCACCAGGACGTACATTTACGTCCTGTGCATAACCGCGGGCATCGGAGCAATGCGCGTGTCATCCGCGGCTGATCCGCGCTGCTGATCGCAGTCAGGGACCCGCCGGCAATGGCCGACGCCCGCGATCTCGCGGGCGTCCGCCATTAACCCCTCAGGTGCCGGGATCAATACAGATCCCGGCATCTGCGGCAGTGTGCGATTTCTGCTCTGCCCGGCGTCTTCTGCTCTGGTCTGAGATCGAGCAGACCAGAACAGAAGATCGCCGATAACACTGATCTGTTCTATGTCCTATACATAGAACAGATCAGTATTAGCAATCATGGTATTGCTATGAATAGTCCCCTATGGGGACTATTCAAGTGTAAAAAAAAAAAAAAAATGTAAAAGTAAAAAAATAGTGAAAAATCCCCTCCCCCAATAAAAAAGTAAAACGTTAGTTTTTTCCTATTTTACCCCCAAAAAGCGTAAAAAATTAATTTAATAGACATATTTGGTATCGCCGCGTGTGTAAATGTCCGAACTATTAAAATAAAATGTTAATGATCCCGTACGGTGAACGGCGTGAACGTAAAAAAAAAAAAAAGGCCAAAATTGCTACTTTTTTAATACATTTTATTAAAAAAAATTATAAAAAATGTATTAAAAGTTTTTTATATGCAAATGTGGTATCAAAAAAAAGTACAGATCATGGCGCAAAAAATGAGCCCCCATACCGCCGCTTATACGGAAAAATAAAAAAGTTAGAGGTCATCAAAATAAAAGGATTATAAACATACTAATTTGGTTAAAAAGTTTGTGATTTTTTTTAAAGCACAACAATAATATAAAAATATGTAATAATGGGTATCATTTTAATCGTATTGACCCTCAGAATGAAGAACACATGTAATTTTTACCGTAAATTGTACGGCGTGAAAACGAAACCTTCCAAAATTAGCAAAATTGTGTTTTTCTTTTTAATTTCCCCACAAAAATAGTGTTTTTTGGTTGCGCCATACATTTTATGATATAATGAGTTATGTCATTACAAAGGACAACTGGTCGCGCAAAAAACAAGCCCTCATACTAGTCTGTGGATGAAAATATAAAAGAGTTAGGATTTTTAGAAGGCGAGGAGGAAAAAATGAAAACGTAAAAATTCAATTGTCTGAGTCCTTAAGGCCAAAATGGGCTGAGTCCTTAAGGGGTTAAGTATTAAAATAAAACCTACATAAATTGGTATCCTTGAAACTGTATGGACCTACAGAATAAGGTGTCATTTACCAAATATTGCACTGCGTAGAAACAGGAGCCCTCAAAAGTTACAAAATGGCGTTTTTTTTTTCTATTTAACCCCACAAATAATTTTGTTTTTGTTTCGCCGGAGGTTATATTATAAAATAAGTGATGTCATTACAAACTACAATTGGTAACAGAAAAAACAAGCCCTTAAATGGGTCTGTAGGTGCAAAATTGAAAGCGCTATTATTTTTAGAAAGGAAGGAGGAAGAAGCGAAAATGCAAAATTGAAAATTTGCTGAGTGCTTAAGGTGAAAATAGGCTGAATCCCTAAGGGGTTAAGGAACAACACATTATAGCCTTAGATACATTGGTTTAGCAGACAGTATAACACAGGATAGGATTAGATACAGCAGTTTAGCAGACAGTATCATACACAGTAGGATTAGATACAGACTGGATATCACAAAATGAGATTAGATACAGCAGTAAACTGCTCTCAGAATTTTGGTAAAGAAATAAAGCAATATTACAAGGTTATTTATATTCAAGGGCACTACTCCATATTTGGTAAATTGGCAGCCTTCTGCAGTACATGATTTTGGCCACTAGGTGTCGCAATGAGGTTTGTTTTCCTGTGCTATTGGGATTCCATTCTGCGCATCCACAGCAGCTTACAGTACAATACAAATAGAGATGTTGCAAAACTACAACTCCCAGCATGCCCGGACAGCCTTTGGCTGTCCGGGCATGCTGAGAGTTGTAGTTTTGCAACGGCTGGAGGTGCCCTGGTTGGGAATCACTGCCTTAGGTCAGTGATTCCCAACCTGAAGCTGTTCAGCTGTTGCAAAACTACAACTCCCAGCATGTTCTGACATCCTGGAAAGCCTCAGGTTGGGATTGGAACCTCAGCTTTATTAAAGGGGTTATCCAGGAAAAAACTTATTTTTTATATATCAACCGGCTCCAGAAAGTCAAACAGATTTGTAAATGACTTCTATTAAAAAATCTTCATCCTTTCAGTACTTATGAGCTTCTGAAGTTGAGTTGTTCTTTTCTGTCTAAGTGCTCTCTGATGACACCTGTCTCGGGAAATGCCCGGTTTAGAAGCAAATCCCCATAGCAAACCTCTTCTACTCTGTGCAGTTCCCGAGACAAGCAGAGATGTCAGCAGAGAGCACTGTTGCCAGACAGAAAACAACTCAACTTCAGCAGCTGATAATTATTGAAAGGATTAAGATTTTTTTAATAGAAGTAATTTACAAATCTGTTTAACTTTCTGGAGCCAGTTGATATTAAAAAAAATAAAATAAAAATAAAAAGTTTTTTCCTGGAATACCCCTTTAAGTGCAGCTTTTACTGCAGGCATGCTGGAAGTTGTAGTTTTGCTAAAATGACCTATTCATAGAGGCACAGATACAGCACTGAAATTTAAGAATTCATCCAAAATCTGGATCTCCCCATGCATTCGCATTTATTGCATGCTGGCATGGGGAACTACAACTTCCAGCATGACCTGATATCTGCAGGGTCTTTGGTGTTTTGTGTTTTCGGACTTGAAATGACAATTCCACCTCTGGCCTTTAGATGGCAGCAGAACCCCACGATTGTAACAGTAAGGCCGCTTGAGGAATTCCCTCTCAAATGAAAGCCCAATACACTTCTGTCCGCACTCCCATTCCCACTTCTGCAGAATTTCTGCTAGGATTCTGCATCAATTCAGTACAAAATCCTCAAAAGTGAAAGAACTGGGGCGGATGAGCGGAAATTCTGCTGTGTGAACAGGGCCTAAGGGTCCCGTTTGGTCTGCATGGCGCCCCCTTCTTGGCAGTGTCACTTCTGGGAAATGCATTTTTTTTTGTAGAATGATTTTATTGCATCGCCAACAACACAAACAAATATACCGTGCTTTATTTATTCTCCATAAATTCCCATTATTGGCTGCAGATGACTCATCCGGTGACTGGAACAATTATTGACACAGCACACAGGAACTGTCTTGAGGAGCGACTGACTCAAGGAGACGTCTGAACAGCGACTATTCCTCCCGTCGCATTACTCAGGGCTTTATGCAACAAAGTGCAGACTGACTGACTCACTCTCCCAGGTTATCTGGGTCAGGGCCTTACTGAGCAAGGGGTTCTGCAGCAGCTGCAGTTGTGTGGTCTGTACTCTAGGTTGACCGCGTTCTTGCTTTTAATGTTACGGACTAGGCAGCTTATCCCTCCCCATAAAAGACTCTTATTAGATATAGTAGCTCAGCAGACAGTATCACACATGATAGGATTAGATACAGCAGTTTACCAGACCATATGAGACATGGCAGGGTTAGATACAACATCAGGCTAGACAGTATCACACAATGGGTTGTATACAGCAGCTCAGCCAACAGTATTGTACATTACAGACTCTGTAGATAGTTTTGTACAAAGGATAGTATCACTCATGATACGATTAGATACAGCAGTTCTGCAGACAGTATCACTCATGATAGGATTAGATACAGCAGTTCTGCAGACAGTATCACACATGATAGGATTAGATACAGCAGCTCTGCAGACAGTATCACACATGATACGATTAGATACAGCAGTTCTGCAGACAGTATCACACATGATAGGATTAGATACAGTAGCTCAGCAGACAGTATCACTCATGATACGATTAGATACAGCAGTTCTGCAGACAGTATCACTCATGATAGGATTAGATACAGCAGTTCTGCAGACAGTATCACACATGATAGGATTAGATACAGCAGCTCTGCAGACAGTATCACACATGATACGATTAGATACAGCAGTTCTGCAGACAGTATCACACATGATAGGATTAGATACAGCAGATCTGCAGACAGTATCACTCATGATACGATTAGATACAGCAGTTCTGCAGACTGTATCACACATGATAGGATTAGATACAGCAGCTCTGCAGACAGTATCACACATGATACGATTAGATACAGCAGTTCTGCAGACAGTATCACACATGATAGGATTAGATACAGCAGATCTGCAGACAGTATCACTCATGATACGATTAGATACAGCAGTTCTGCAGACAGTATCACACATGATACGATTAGATACAGCAGCTCAGCATACAGTATCACACATGATACGATTAGATACAGCAGCTCTGCAGACAGTATCACACATGATAGGATTAGATACAGCAGATCTGCAGACATTATCACTCATGATACGATTAGATACAGCAGTTCTGCAGACTGTATCACACATGATAGGATTAGATACAGCAGCTCTGCAGACAGTATCACACATGATACGATTAGATACAGCAGTTCTGCAGACAGTATCACACATGATAGGATTAGATACAGCAGATCTGCAGACAGTATCACTCATGATACGATTAGATACAGCAGTTCTGCAGACAGTATCACACATGATACGATTAGATACAGCAGCTCTGCAGACAGTATCACACATGATACGATACGATTAGATACAGCAGCTCAGCATACAGTATCACACATGATAAGATTAGATACAGCAGCTCTTTAGACAGTATCACACATGATAGGATTAGATACAGCAGCTCTGCAGACAGTATCACACATGATAAGATTAGATACAGCAGCTCTGCAGACAGTATCACACATGATACGATTAGATACAGCAGCTCTGCAGACAGTATCACACATGATAGGATTAGATACAGCAGATCTGCAGACAGTATCACACATGATAGTATTAGGTACAGCAGCTCAGCAGACAGTATCACACATGATACGATTAGATACAGCAGATCTGCAGACAGTATCACACATGATACGATTAGATACAGCAGCTCTGCAGACAGTATCACACATGATACGATTAGATAAAGTAGATCTGCAGACAGTATCACACATATGATTAGATACAGCAGTTCTGCAGACAGAATCACACATGATAAGATTAGAAACAGCAGCTCTGCAGACAGTATCACACCGATACGATTAGATACAGCAGCTCTGCAGACAGTATCACACCGATACGATTAGATACAGCAGCTCTGCAGACAGTATCACACATGATAAGATTAGAAACAGCAGCTCTGCAGACAGTATCACACCGATACGATTAGATACAGCAGCTCTGCAGACAGTATCACACATGATAAGATTAGAAACAGCAGCTCTGCAGACAGTATCACACCGATACGATTAGATACAGCAGCTCTGCAGACAGTATCACACATGATAGGATTAGATACAGCAGCTCTGTAGACAGTATCACACATGATACGATTAGATACAGCAGCTCTGCAGACAGTATCACACATGATACGATTAGATACAGCAGCTCTGCAGACAGTATCACACATGATACGATTAGATACAGCAGCTCTGCAGACAGTATCACACATGATAGTATTAGGTACAGCAGCTCTGCAGACAGTATCACACATGATATGATTAGATACAGCAGCTCAGCAGACAGTATCACACATGATACGATTAGATACAGCAGATCTGCAGACAGTATCACACATAAGATTAGATACAGCAGCTCAGCAGACAGTATAACACATGATAAGATTAGATACAGCAGCTCTGCAGACAGCATCACACCGATACGATTAGATACAGCAGATCTGCAGACAGTATCACACATAAGATTAGATACAGCAGCTCAGCAGACAGTATAACACATGATAAGATTAGATACAGCAGCTCTGCAGACAGCATCACACCGATACGATTAGATACAGCAGCTCTGCAGACAGTATCACACATGATAGGATTAGATACAGCAGCTCTGTAGACAGTATCACACATGATACGATTAGATACAGCAGCTCTGCAGACAGTATCACACATGATGGGCTTAGATACAATAGCTAAACAGTCAGTATCACACATAAAATTCTTACATACATCACCAAGTACCTTTCACTACATTACTTTAATGGAAGTCTATTGGTATAACACAGCATATGATTAGATACCTTTTACGATGTTCACACAGTATATAACAAATGTTCATATTTTCTTCCATTTGTGTAAGTGACGTGTCATTTATTTGGAAAAAAATACCACAATTTTTTTCTATATTCTGTGCGCACAGACAACAATTTCTCCCATAGACTTACATAGAGGACATCAGTTTTGCAAATACAGAAGCAAATTTTCAGCAATTTTACAGACACACTTTTGTATCATAAAATATGCATGAAAATACACTGTGTGACCATAGCCTTAAACACAATAGGATTGGATACAGTGGCTTAACAGAAAGTGTCGCACAGCATAGGGTTAGATACAGTAGGTCAGCCAACAATATCAAACATTACAGGCTTAGATACACCAGTTCACAGACAGTATAACACATGATAAAATTAGAGAAAGCAGTTCAGCAGATAGAATCCTACATGATAGGCTTAGATACAATGTCTAAACAGTAAGTATCACATGCAATAGGATTAGATACAGCAGCCCAGTATCACACATGATAGGATTAGATACAGCGATTATTATAGATCTAGAAGCGCATCTATAAAAACCACAAAAAAACCACAAAAAAACTGTGAAACTTGTAAATTACTCATGAAAGAATAAAGTTACGTTATAACCAAGCACATCATTGTTTTTTTGTGAAATTCCCAATAAGTTTGATGTGTCACATGACCCTCTTCCTATTGAAAAAACAAAAGTTGGATTCAAAATGGCCGACTTCAAAATGGCCGTCATGGTCACCACCCATCTTGAAAAGTTTCCCCCCTCACATATACTAATGTGCCCCAAACAGGAAGTTAATATCACCAACCATTCCCATTTTATTAAGGTGTATCCATATATATGGCCAACCCTGTATTTTCCTCCTCACTCCCAGCTAACATCTGGCCGCTGTGTTAAAAAAAAAAACAACAACAACAACAAAAAAAGACCATGTGGCGAATTTGTAATTTTTATTTATTTTTTGCATTTTTGATATGTGTAAGGCTAGGTTCACATCACGATTTAACCATCCGATTATCGGACCGTAAAATCGGATGAAATCGGATTGCAAAAAATCGTATACAATCGTATGTAAACATTTGTTTCCTATCCGATTTTAAATCGTATCCAAAAATCGTACTGATGAAAATTCCATCCGATTTTCAATAAAAATCTGATCCTGTTTATGAAATTAATATGTATGTCAATGGCAATAAAGTTTTATATATTTGAAGTGTATGTGTTTTGAAGTCTACTGCGCATGTGTACAAAAAAATCGTGTGCGATTAATCTGATAGAATCGCATTGTCACCCGATTCTGTGCGATTTACATAGACATCAATGATAAAAAAGACACTCTTTAGATCCGATTTTGAATCTGGACGAAAAATCATGGTCAAAGTTGAAAATTGTGAGAAGATGCAGGATGGTAAAATCGTTATGTGAATGCACCTAAGGCTAGTTTAGCGGATTTGTGGGAGGGACAACTCCCTCCATAAAAGTGAGCAGTTTCCCCTTCTACCTCTGACATCGGCCAGATTTCCGGTTTGCTGTTGCGAGACGCAGCGTTCTACAGCCGCCAGCACATGTGGGCTCCGCTCGTGGCGTTCTACATCAAAGTAAGATCGGGGCAATTATCGGGGGTAGGGGGGCGGTGCATGTATTCGAGGCCACGTTGGCCTGTATCTATGTAGCTCGCTATACGGTCACTGGTCCTAACTAGAGATGAGCGAACTTACAGTAAATTCGATTCGTCACGAACTTCTCGGCTCGGCAGTTGATGGCTTTTCCTGCATAAATTAGTTCAGCTTTCAGGTGCTCCGGTGGGCTGGAAAAGGTGGATACAGTCCTAGGAGACTCTTTCCTAGGACTGTATCCACCTTTTCCAGCCCACGGGAGCACCGGAAAGCTGAACTAATTTATGCAGGATAAGTCATGAACTGCCGAGCCGAGAAGTTTGTGACGAATCGAATTTACCGTAAGTTCGCTCATCTCTAATCCTAACATCTGTTTATGCCGCTCCGGTCTGGGGTAATGGTGCTCCCCGTCAGACACCCGGCTAGGTGCTCCAGCGGGCGGTCCGCGTCTGTATCTAGGCTGTGAACTGCGCTGTTTTGTTTCAGGTTTGCGATTGCGCCTCTGTGCGCCAGGGTTACTTCATGAGTGTGCTCATGTGTTGTTCCTGAGTAGTTGTATCTCCTGTTAGTAAGTTGTGATGTGTTGTGCATTTCTTTGTTTTCAGGTTTTTCTGCTTTGCGCAGTCTGTGGCTTTCAGGGTAAAGCAAGTACTTAGGTATGTGTGGAGTTGAAGTATTGGTGCATATGGTATATACAGTGACCCCCCGACCTACGATGGCCCCGACATACGATAATTTCAACATACGATGGCCTCTCAGAGGCCATCGCATGTTGAAGGCAGCATCAACATACGATGCTTTTGTATGTCGGGGCCATCGCATAAATGGCTATCCGGCAGCGCAGACTGCTTCAGCTGCCACCGGATAGCCGTTTATGGTGCCCCGTGTGGTCCGATGATGATCACTTACCTGTCCTCGGGGCTCCGTAGCGTACTCCTCGGGATCCCCTGCATCGTCGGCGCTCTTCATCGTCATCATCACGTCATCCAATAGGAGCGGCGTGCGTAGCAACATGATGGCGGCGACGGAGAGCGACGTTCCCAGGCAGCAGAGACGTCCGGAGCCTCGGGGACACCACAGGGACGCAGCGACTTCGATGGAGGGCGACATCCAGGGCAACGGTGACAAGCGGTAACGGTCCGAAGCGACGAGGACACGTGAGTATAACATCCAATACCAGTGATCTTCAACCTGCGGACCTCCAGATGTTGCAAAACTACAGCTCCCAGCATGCTGGGAGTTGTAGTTTTTCATCATCTGGAGGCCACTGTCCTATACTTTACATTGCACGGATTCCTCAACATACGATGGTTTCAACAAACAATGGTTCATTTGGAACGGATTACCATCGTATGTTTAGGGACCACTGTACTTTTGTCTCATTTAGCTCTATGTGTGTACAGGTTCTAGTCTTCTGAATCAGTATTCCTGACTACGTCTGCGTTATCACGTAGCAGGTAATATATTTAAAAAAAAAATCCTAGAAAGTACTTTATGCTGCTATGTTATATTTTGGTTTTATTTTTCAGCCTCACCTGTGTTCTTTAGGCTCAAGCATACTAAAACTCCAAATGGCAATTAAACCCCATTGTTCAGTCTTAGGTAATTTTGTCAATTAAGCATATTATGTAACGGTTAAAGAATATGTTTTTTCTTATAGTGTCATTCTTGTAGTTTTAGGTGCATCGTTCATTAGCACAATTCCTGTATAGGCCTCCAGTCAAGTTTTCTTGTTATCCAGTATCTAGGGTGCGTTATTGCTGATACTCTTATTTTATTGTGACGGTGATATACTGTACGTTCTTATAAGTATTTTCCTTATATCCATTAGGTCTCGGTACAGCTCTTGGTTGTGTTTCTATATTCTCTCTGGGTGGCCCATTTTGTTCTAACAGTGTAGGTTGTTATTTAGTTATTTTAAAGGAGTAGTCCAGTGGTGACCCATTGGTGAACAACTTATCCCCTATCCTAAGGATAGGGGATAAGTTTTTATTTCGGGGGGGGTCCGACCGCTGGGGCCCCCTGCGATCTCCTGTACAGAGCCCCAACAGCCCGCGGGAAGGGGGCGTGTCGACCTCCGCACGAAGCGGCGGCCAACACGCCCCCTCAATACAACTCTATGGCAGAGCCGAAGCGCTGCCTTCGGCAATCTCCGGCTCTGCCATAGAGATGTATTGAGGGGGCGTGTCGGCCGCCGCTTCGTGCGGGGGTCGACACCCGCTATCTGGCCGGAGAGCCTGGCCCCCGTACAGAGAGATCGCAGGGGGCCCCAGCGGTCGGACCCCCCGCGATCTCAAACTTATCCCCTATCCTTAGGATGGGGGCTAAGTTTTTCACCACTGGACTACCCCTTTAAGCTCACCATTCACCAAGGCTATCAGTTGGTGGTTTCTACTCTGGGTAGGTATGGTTCACGCTGTTAATTCCTTAGTGTGAAATGGTGTTTGGTCACTGGGTGTTTGTGAGCTGGTCAACTGGGTGAGTTGATGGCCATAAGCTAGTGGTATACATTACGGGTCAAAGATTTCTAATCCTAGACATCTAGTTAAGATGGTGGTTCTGATTTTTCCTGCCATGATTACGAGTACTGTGGCTTGAGCCTGGGACATGTTGGTTATGTGTGTTTGTCACAATTACGGGCTCAATGTTTGATGTTTGGTCATGCTCAGTTCTGTCAGGGTCGGTGATAGGCCGACGGCTGTCCAGCATTCCAGTCCCCAGCGCGTGGCCCCGACGTAGGTGAGTTTAACGTTTATTTTCTCTGTGCTTTGCAGCCCGGGCATAGGGATACAGCGGACAGCAGTGGTCTCCAACCTGCGGACCTCCAGCTGTTGCAAGACTACAACTCCCAGCATGCCCGGTCAACTGTTGGCTGTCCGGGCATGCTGGGAGTTGTAGTTTTGCAACAACTGGAGGTCCGCAGGTTGGAGACCACTGGCGTACAGTGAGTTCCAGCGCCCGGCGGCCCCCAACAAAGAGGAGGAGGGCAATGCTTTAACGTGACATCTGTGAGTAGTGCCCCGCTGGGCTTATCATTAATGGGGGGGGGGGCAGAACAGCACTGGCGGGTCACATGATTTGGGGGGGGTCGCTGAACACTGCGCGCGGGTCACATGATTGAGGGGGGGGAGGGACGGTGAAAATACCTTTATATACCGTGGAACCGCCGTAAGTTAAAAAAATACCGTGATACACATATTTGGTGATACCGCCCAGCCCTAATTTCAGATGTACATATTCACCCGTGGGTTCCTGTCATGTGAAGTACCTACTTGCATTTGTTGCTTTCTGCCATTCAAATCTTGATCTCTTACACTCCACTATCAAACTCTGTCTTTCTGGTATACAACATTTCTACTCTCTTGAACATCCGGACTAGCCTTCACTGTTTTCACATCCTATCTGGGCTATTTTTAAAGTAGTCACAATTGGCACAACACGGCAACCTATTTCGCGTCAATTGTTCAATGCCTTGTCAGATGTGTTATCCAGATTACCCTTGGGTTTGTTAATAGCCTGCTCATTAAGATAGCCATATATTTTGCCTTCTATGGGTTTCTGAGACCTAGTGAATTTTGTTGTACTAATGCTTTGGCTAATTATCTACGTAAAGTCAGTTGGTTTGGTGTGAGTCTTATTTCGTACTTAATTTGTATTCTTCTAAAACATTAGCACATGGGAAGGTTGATGCTATTAAGTATTTTCCTACTGTGGCTTAATGTTATTGATCACAAATTGTCAGATTCTCGTTTATTGTCTATGTCCAGTGTACCTTTGTCCAGGGCCGGCGCCACCTATAGGCAATATAGGCCATCGCCTAGAGTGCCCTCTTGCTGGGTGCGCCGCTCTGTCCCCGCAAGAAAGTTTACAGGGACTGGGCTGGTAGAAGAGTGCAGCGGCAGTGCTACTTTACTCAGGGACACACCACCTCCCCTTCCTCTGCCCGGGCTGGCAGAAGACTCAGACCACCTCACCCAGGTGGCCAAGTCCTGCTTCCTAACAAACTCCCCCAACTACTGTTAATGTTGCGACAGCCCGCAGTGCCAACACCCCCCTAATCCCATAATCTTAGAGCTCCCCACGCACCCCTGGCCCCCGCACAGTGCCGATGAAACCCGGGGATTTAGATCTGGACTCATTGCTG
This sequence comes from Hyla sarda, assembly GCF_029499605.1. NCBI lineage: Eukaryota > Metazoa > Chordata > Amphibia > Anura > Hylidae > Hyla > Hyla sarda. The sequence goes on along the minus strand of NC_079200.1, from coordinate 73,602,997 downwards.
CCACTTCAGAACTCTCCAGCACTTTGTTGCCATCCATTTCTGGGTGCTTTTTGACATATGTTTGGGGTCATTGTCCTGCTGGAAGAACCAAGATCTCGGAAGCAAACCCAACTTCCTGACACTGGGCTGTACAGTGCGACCCAAAATCCGTTAGTAATCCTCAGATTTCATGATGCCTTGCACACATTCAAGGCACCCAGTGCCAGAGGCAGCAAAGCAACCCAAAACATCATTGAACCTCCACCATATTTCACTGTAGGTACTGTGTTCTTTTCTTTGTAGGCCTCATTCCATTTTTGGTAAACAGTAGAATGATGTGCTTTTGCCAAAAAGCTCTATCTTGGTCTCATCTGTCCACAATTCCCAGAAGGATTTTGGCTTACTCAAGTTCATTTTGGCATCTTTTATGTCTCTGTGTCAGCAGTGGGGTCCTCCTGGGTCTCCTGCCATAACGTTTCATTTCATTTTCATTTCGACAGTTTGTGCTGACACTGATTCTCCCTGAGCCTGCAGGACAGCTAGAATATCTTTGGAACTTGTTTGGGGCTGCTTATCCACCATCCGGACTATCCTGCGTTGACACCTTTCATAAATTTTTCTCTTCAGTCCACGCCCAGGGAGATTAGCGATAGTGCCATGAGTTGCAAACTTCTTGATAATTTGCACACTGTGGACAAAGGCAAATCTAGATCTCTGGAGATGGGCTTGTAACCTTGAGAATGTTGATATTTTTCCTCAATTTTGGTTCTCAAGTCTTCAGACAGATCTCTTCTCCTCTTTCTGTTGTCCATGCTTAGTGTGGTGGCACACACAGACACACAATGCAAAGACTAAGTGAACTTCTCTCCTTTTTATCTGCTTTCAGGTGTGATTTTTATATTGCCCACACTTTTTACTTGCCCCGGGTGAGTTTAAAGGAGCATCATATGCTTGAAACAATCTTATTTTTCCACAATTTTGAAAGGGTGCCAATAATTTTGTCCAGTCGATTTTTGGAGTTTGATGTGACATTATGTTTAATTTGGGGAATAAACATGTGTATAGCCAAACATGTTGTCACGATGCCGGCTGGCAGGTAGTGGATCCTCTGTGCCAGAGAGGGATTGGCGTGGACCGTGCTAGAGGATCGGTTCTAAGTCACTACTGGTTTTCACCAGAGCCCGCCGCAAAGCGGGATGGTCTTGCTGCGGCGGTAGTGACCAGGTCGTATCCCCTAGCAACGGCTCAACCTCTCTGGCTGCTGAAGATAGGCGCGGTACAAGGGAGTAGACAGAAGCAAGGTCGGACGTAGCAGAAGGTCGGGGCAGGCAGCAAGGATCGTAGTCAGGGGCAACGGCAGAAGGTCTGGAATCACAGGCAAGGAACACACAAGGAACGCTTTCTCTGGCACTAGGGCAACAAGATCCGGCGAGGGAGTGAAGGGGAAGTGAGGTGATATAGGGAAGTGCACAGGTGTAAACACTAATTGGAACCACTGCACCAATCAGCGGTGCAGTGGCCCTTTAAATCGCAAAGACCCGGCGCGCGCGCGCCCTAGGGAGCGGGGCCGCGCGCGCCGGGACAGAACTGACGGGGAGCGAGTAAGGTACGGGAGCCGGGGTGCGCATCGCGAGCGGGCGCTACCCGCATCGCGAATCGCATCCCGGCCGGAGGTGGTAACGCAGCGCCCCGGGTCCGTGGAACCGACCGGGGCGCTGCAGTGAGGGAAGTGTAGCGAGCGCTCCGGGGAGGAGCGGGGACCCGGAGCGCTCGGCGTAACAGTACCCCCCCCCTTGGGTCTCCCCCTCTTCTTGGGGCCTGAGAACCTGAGGATCAGACTTTTGTCCAGGATATTGTCCTCAGGTTCCCAGGACCTCTCTTCTGGACCACAACCCTCCCAATCCACTAAAAAAAAAGTTCTTCCCCTGACCTTTTTAGAGGCCAAAATCTCTTTGACAGAGAAGATGTCCGAGGAGCCGGAAACAGGAGTGGGAGGAACAGATTTAGGAGAAAAACGGTTGAGGATGAGAGGTTTAAGAAGAGAGACGTGAAAGGCATTAGGGATACGAAGAGAAGGAGGAAGAAGAAGTTTGTAAGAGACAGGATTAATTTGACACAAAACTTTAAAAGGACCAAGATAGCGTGGTCCCAACTTATAGCTCGGGACACGGAAACGGACATATTTAGCGGAGAGCCATACCTTGTCTCCAGGGGAAAAAATGGGAGGAGCTCTTCTTTTCTTATCTGCGAATCTCTTCATGCGAGAAGAAGCCTGTAAGAGAGAATTTTGGGTCTCTTTCCATATGGTGGAAAGATCACGAGAAATTTCATCCACAGCGGGCAGACCAGAGGGCAAGGGGGTAGGGAGGGGGGGAAGAGGGTGACGGCCGTACACCACGAAAAACGGAGATTTGGAGGAAGATTCAGAGATTCTGAAATTATACGAGAATTCGGCCCAAGGTAGAAGATCTGCCCAGTCATCCTGGCGGGAGGAAACAAAATGTCGTAAATAGTCACCCAAGATCTGGTTAATTCTCTCTACTTGTCCATTGGATTGAGGATGGTATGCAGAAGAAAAATTTAATTTAATCTTGAGTTGTTTACAGAGAGCCCTCCAGAATTTAGACACAAATTGGACGCCTCTATCCGAGACGATCTGTGTAGGCAACCCGTGAAGACGAAAAATGTGTACAAAAAATTGTTTAGCCAACTGAGGCGCTGAAGGAAGGCCAGGAAGAGGAATGAAATGTGCCATTTTGGAGAATCGATCAACGACCACCCAAATAACAGTGTTGCCATGGGATGGGGGTAAGTCAGTAATAAAATCCATACCAATCAGAGACCAAGGTTGTTCGGGGACAGGTAGAGGATGAAGAAAACCAGCGGGCTTCTGGCGAGGAGTCTTATCCCGGGCACAGATAGTGCAGGCTCGCACAAAGTCCACCACATCAGTCTCTAGAGTCGGCCACCAATAGAAGCGAGAGATGAGTTGCACAGATTTCTTGATGCCCGCATGACCTGCGAGATGGGAGGAGTGACCCCATTTGAGGATCCCAAGGCGTTGGCGTGGAGAAACAAAGGTCTTTCCTGGAGGAGTTTGCCTGATGGAGGCTGGAGAAGTGGAAATCAGGCAGTCAGGAGGAATGATGTGTTGAGGAGAGAGTTCAATTTCAGAGGCATCTGAGGAACGAGAGAGAGCATCGGCCCTAATGTTTTTATCAGCAGGCCGAAAGTGAATTTCAAAATTAAATCGGGCAAAGAACAGAGACCACCTGGCCTGACGAGGATTCAGCCGTTGGGCAGACTGGAGGTAGGAGAGGTTCTTGTGATCGGTGTAAATAATAACTGGAAATCTTGATCCCTCCAGCAGATGCCTCCATTCCTCAAGTGCTAATTTAATGGCTAGAAGCTCTCGATCCCCGATGGAGTAGTTCCTCTCCGCCGGAGAGAAGGTCCTGGAAAAAAAACCACAAGTAACAGCATGCCCGGAAGAGTTTTTTTGTAGAAGGACAGCTCCAGCTCCCACTGAGGAGGCATCAACCTCCAATAGGAAGGGTTTAGATGGGTCAGGTCTGGAGAGCACGGGAGCCGAAGAAAAGGCAGACTTGAGTCGTTTAAAGGCGTCCTCCGCTTGAGGAGGCCAGGACTTGGGATCGGCATTTTTTTTTGTTAAAGCCACAATAGGAGCCACAATGGTAGAAAAATGTGGAATAAATTGCCTGTAATAATTGGCGAACCCCAAAAAACGTTGGATGGCACGGAGTCCGGAGGGGCGTGGCCAATCTAAGACGGCAGAGAGTTTATCTGGGTCCATTTGTAGTCCCTGGCCAGAGACCAAGTATCCTAGAAAAGGAAGAGATTGGCATTCAAACAGACATTTCTCTATTTTGGCATAGAGTTGATTATCACGAAGTCTCTGAAGAACCATACGGACATGCTGGCGGTGTTCTTCTAGATTGGCAGAAAAAATCAGGATATCGTCCAGATATACAACAACACAGGAGTATAGTAGATCACGAAAAATTTCATTAACAAAGTCTTGGAAGACGGCAGGGGCGTTGCATAGACCAAAGGGCATGACCAGATACTCAAAGTGTCCATCTCTGGTGTTAAATGCCGTTTTCCATTCATCCCCCTCTCTGATGCGGATGAGATTATAAGCACCTCTTAAGTCCAGTTTGGTAAAAATATGGGCACCTTGGAGACGATCAAAGAGTTCAGAGATGAGGGGTAGGGGGTAGCGGTTCTTAACCGTGATTTTATTAAGACCGCGGTAGTCAATGCAAGGACGTAGAGAGCCATCTTTTTTGGACACAAAGAAAAATCCGGCTCCGGCAGGAGAGGAGGATTTACGGATAAAGCCCTTTTTTAAATTTTCTTGGACGTATTCAGACATGGCAAGAGTCTCTGGGACGGACAGAGGATAGATTCTGCCCCGGGGTGGAGTAGTGCCCGGGAGGAGGTCAATGGGACAATCATAAGGCCTGTGAGGAGGTAGAGTCTCAGCTTGTTTTTTGCAAAAAACGTCCGCAAAGTCCATATAGGCCTTAGGGAGACCGGTTACATGAGGAAGCACAGGGACACGGCAAGGTTTACTGGGAACCGGTTTTAAGCAGTCCTTGGAACAAGAGGGCCCCCAACTCTTGATCTCCCCAGTGGACCAATCCAGGATTGGGGAATGGAGTTGAAGCCAGGGAAGTCCAAGAAGGATTTCAGAAGTGCAATTGGGGAGGACCAACAGTTCAATCCTCTCGTGATGAGATCCGATGCACATTAGAAGGGGCTCCGTGCGAAAACGTATAGTACAGTCCAATCTTTCATTGTTTACACAATTGATGTAGAGGGGTCTGGCGAGACTGGTCACCGGGATGTTGAACTTGTTGACGAGAGAGGCTAAGATGAAATTTCCTGCAGATCCAGAGTCCAAGAAGGCCACAGCAGAGAAGGAGAAGGCAGAGGCAGACATCCGCACAGGCACAGTAAGACGTGGAGAAGCAGAGTAGACATCAAGGACTGTCTCACCTTTGTGCGGAGTCAGCGGACGTCTTTCCAGGCGGGGAGGACGGATAGGACAATCCTTCAGGAAGTGTTCGGTACTAGCACAGTACAGGCAGAGATTCTCCATGCGGCGTCGTGTCCTCTCTTGGGGTGTCAGGCGAGACCGGTCGACCTGCATAGCCTCCACGGCGGGAGGCACAGGAACAGATTGCAGGGGACCAGAGGAGAGAGGAGCCGGGGAGAAGAAACGCCTCGTGCGAACAGAGTCCATATCCTGGCGGAGCTCCTGACGCCGTTCGGAAAAACGCATGTCAATGCGAGTGGCAAGATGGATGAGCTCATGTAGGTTAGCAGGGATTTCTCGTGCGGCCAGAACATCTTTAATGTTGCTGGATAGGCCTTTTTTAAAGGTCGCGCAGAGTGCCTCATTATTCCAGGATAATTCTGAAGCAAGGGTACGGAACTGTACGGCATACTCGCCAACGGAAGAATTACCCTGGACCAGGTTCAACAGGGCAGTCTCAGCAGAAGAGGCTCGGGCAGGTTCCTCAAAGACACTTCGAATTTCCGAGAAGAAGGAGTGTACAGAGGCAGTGACGGGGTCATTGCGGTCCCAGAGCGGTGTGGCCCAAGCCAGGGCTTTTCCAGACAGCAGGCTGACTACGAAAGCCACCTTAGACCTTTCAGTGGGGAACTGGTCCGACATCATCTCCAAGTGTAATGAACATTGGGAAAGAAAGCCACGGCAAAACTTAGAGTCCCCATCAAATTTATCCGGCAAGGATAGTCGTATTCCAGAAGCGGCCACTCGCTGCGGAGGAGGTACAGGAGCTGGCGGAGGAGATGATTGCTGGAGCTGTGGTAGTAACTGTTGTAGCATAACAGTCAGTTGAGACAGCTGTTGGCCTTGTTGCGCAATCTGTTGTGACTGCTGGGCGACCACCGTGGTGAGGTCAGCGACAACTGGCAGAGGAACTTCAGCGGGATCCATGGCCGGATCTACTGTCACGATGCCGGCTGGCAGGTAGTGGATCCTCTGTGCCAGAGAGGGATTGGCGTGGACCGTGCTAGAGGATCGGTTCTAAGTCACTACTGGTTTTCACCAGAGCCCGCCGCAAAGCGGGATGGTCTTGCTGCGGCGGTAGTGACCAGGTCGTATCCCCTAGCAACGGCTCAACCTCTCTGGCTGCTGAAGATAGGCGCGGTACAAGGGAGTAGACAGAAGCAAGGTCGGACGTAGCAGAAGGTCGGGGCAGGCAGCAAGGATCGTAGTCAGGGGCAACGGCAGAAGGTCTGGAATCACAGGCAAGGAACACACAAGGAACGCTTTCTCTGGCACTAGGGCAACAAGATCCGGCGAGGGAGTGAAGGGGAAGTGAGGTGATATAGGGAAGTGCACAGGTGTAAACACTAATTGGAACCACTGCACCAATCAGCGGTGCAGTGGCCCTTTAAATCGCAAAGACCCGGCGCGCGCGCGCCCTAGGGAGCGGGGCCGCGCGCGCCGGGACAGAACTGACGGGGAGCGAGTAAGGTACGGGAGCCGGGGTGCGCATCGCGAGCGGGCGCTACCCGCATCGCGAATCGCATCCCGGCCGGAGGTGGTAACGCAGCGCCCCGGGTCCGTGGAACCGACCGGGGCGCTGCAGTGAGGGAAGTGTAGCGAGCGCTCCGGGGAGGAGCGGGGACCCGGAGCGCTCGGCGTAACACATGTGTTACTGCAATCCTTTTCTGTGAGAAATACATAATTTTCCAGAAAAAATTCATGGGTGCCAACATTTACGGCCATGACTGTACATACAGTACATACATACATACATACGTACGTACCTGATCCGCATTATGAATTGTTGTCGGCATTCAGAAATCTGGTTATGTGATTATGTTTAATAAACTGTTATCAAATTCTACCCTACATGCTGTTTTTCCCTCTTTCAGGTATCTCTATCGCAGCAGTTATGGCACAATTCAGACTGCTTTAGTTTATGGGTTAGGTAGGTACAGGGCTCATTTCTGATAGTTGTCCTGACCACAAATGATAATATATCATACAGTGGGGCAAAAAAGTATTTAGTCAGCCACCAATTGTGCAAGTTCTCCCACTTAAAAGATGAGAGAGGCCTGTAATTTTCATCATAGGTATACCTATAACTATGAGAGACATAATGAGAAAAAATCCATAAAATCTCATTGTCTGATTTTTAAAGAACTTATTTGCAAATTATGGTGGAAAATAAGTATTTGGTCAATAACAAAAGTTCATCTCATTACTTTGTTTTATACTCTTTGTTGGTGATGACAGAGGTCAAACTTTTCTGTAAGTCTTCACAAGGTTTTCACACACTGTTGCTGGTATTTTGGCCCAGTCCACCATGCAGATCTCCTCTAGAGCAGTGATGTTTTGGGGATGTCACTGGGCAACACAGACTTTCAACTCCCTCCAAAGGTTATCAATGGGGTTGAGATCTGGAGACTTGCTAGGCCACTCCAGGACCTTCAAATGCTTCTTTCATCCACATTTCATCTTCAATGCCCTTGCTGATGGAAGGAGGTTTTCTCTCAAAATCTCACAATACATGGCCCCATTCATTCTTTTCTTTACACCGATCAGTCGTCCTGGTCCCTTAGCAGAAAAACAGCCCCAAAGCATGATGTTTCCACCCCAATGCTTCACAGTAGGTATGGTGTTCTTTGGATGCAACTCATCATTCTTCCTTCTCCAAACACGACAAGTTGAGTTTTTACCAAAAAGTTCTACTTTGGTTTCATCTGACCATATGACATTCTCCCAATACCTTCTGGATCATCCAAATGCTCTCTAGCAATCTTCAGATGGGCCTGGACATGTACTGGCTTAAGCATGGGACATGTCTGGCACTGCATGATTTGAGTCCCAGGTGGCGTAGTGTGTTACTGATGGTAGCCTTTGTTACTTTGGTCCCAGCTCTCTGCATGTCATTCACTAGGTCCACCCATGTGGTTCTGGGATTTTTGTTCATCGTTCTTGTGATCATTTTAACACCACGGGGTGAGATCTTGCGTGGAGCCCCAGATCAAGGGGAATTATCAGTGGTCTTGTATGTCTTCCATTTTCTAATAATTGCTCCCACAGTTGATTTCTTCACACCAAGCTGCTTGCCTATTGCAGATTCAGTCTTCCCAGCCTGGTGCAGGTCTACAATTTTGTTTTTGGTGTCCTTTGACAGCTCTTTTGTCTTGGCCATAGTGGAGTTTGGAGTGTGACTGTTTGAGGTTGTGGACAGGTGTCTTTTATACTGATAAGTTCAAACAGGTGTCATTAATACAGGTAACTAGTGGAGGACAGAAGAGACTCTTAAAGTAGTTACAGGTCTGTGAGAGCCAGCAACAGTGTGTGAAAACCTTGAGAAGACTTACAGAAAAGTTTGACCTCTGTCATCACCAACAAAGCTGGTTGGGAAACACTGCAATAGGGAAATATTGTCATATACAGTGGGGCAAAAAAGTATTTAGTCAGCCACCAATTGTGCAAGTTCTCCCACTTAAAAAGATGAGAGAGGCCTGTCATTTTCACTATAGATATACCTATAACTATGAGAGACATAATGAGAAAAAAAAATCCATAAAATCACATTGTCTGATTTTTTAAGAATTTATTTGCACATTATGGTGGAAAATAAGAATTTGGTCAATAACAAAAGTTAATCTCAATACTTTGTTACATTACTCCTGGCCATGACTCATCTCTACAAAATCTGCAGGACACACAGCTGTTGCAAAACTACAACATGAGGCATCCTGGTCAAGAAAACTGCCCTATTGGCTTTTAACTAACATAAGAGAAAAAAAAGGATGAAAAAATTCATCAAAAACCACTGTGTGTGAATCCACCCTTATGCTATGATTAAGCAGAGTATTTTTAACCAAAACCAGGAATGGAACCAACACAGAGAAAAACTATAGTGGAAAGATTAGCAGAAAGCTATAGTGGAAAGATTAGCAGAAAGCTATAGTGGAAAGATTAGCAGAAAGCTATAGTGGAAAGATTAGCAGAAAGCTATAGTGGAAAGATTAGCAGAAAGCTATAGTGGAAAGATTAGCAGAAAGCTATAGTGGAAAGATTAGCAGAAAGCTATAGTGGAAAGACTAGCAGAAAGCTATAGTGGAAAGATTAGCAGAAAGCTATAGTGGAAAGATTAGCAGAAAGCTATAGTGGAAAGACTAGCAGAAAGCTATAGTGGAAAGATTAGCAGAAAGATATAGTGGAAAGATTAGCAGAAAGCCATAGTGGAAAGATTAGCAGAAAGCTATAGTGGAAAGTCCGTTCCATTCCTGGTCTTGATTAAAAATACTTAGCAAAATCCTGACCAAAATACTGTGTGTGAACATTGCCTTAGCCAATAGACTCAGCACTGGTGCTTGCTGTGGCCATTGTCTGGGAGCATCTCGTGCTCCGTCTGTTCCGGGCCCCATCATCACCCTGCGGGCCCCGGGGCGCTCCATTGTAAATAGCCGTGTTTATCTTCTCAGTAACACTTCGATTGTTTGTGTAACTCATTATTATTATTTTATGTAGAGTTTTCTCTCCGCCTCCTGAATGGAACCTGCAATTATAATAACTCTTCTGCTCTCAAAGGAGACACGAGCCGCGCCGATCATAACTGGAAATTTTTTTTTTATAAAGTATATATATAGTTAGGACAATGTTCTATGCAGAAGAATTCTGTAAACTTAAATATAATAGTCAGACAGTTACCGAAAAACACCTATTTACAAGAAGAAATATGACCATAAATGCTACCATTGTACGTAACACATAATACTGCCACACTTTGACTACTACCACTATACAAAGACTGGATAATACTAGATGAAGACTACTCCTGGCCATGACTAATCTCTACATAATCAGCAGGACACACAATTTAGGCTTCTCATTCCAGCACAATTTTTACCTCTATACAAACTCCCCATCTGTATTACATTGCCCCATGTAGTAGTTAAACCTCCCTCTGTGCTCCTATATAGTATAAGGTCCCCTCTGTGCTCCCATATAGTATAAGACTATATAGTATAAGGCCCCTCTGTGCTCCCATATAGTATAAGGCTATATAGTATAAGGCCCCTCTGTGCTCCCATATAGTATAAGACTATATAGTATAAGGCCCCTCTGTGCTCCCATATAGTATAAGGCTATATAGTATAAGGCCCCTCTGTGCTCCCATATAGTATAAGGCTAAATAGTATAAGGCCCCTCTGTGCTGCCATATAGTATAAGGCTATATAGTATAAGGCCCCTCTGTGCTCCCATATAGTATAAGACTATATAGTATAAGGCCCCTCTGTGCTCCCATATAGTATAAGACTATATAGTATAAGGCCCCTCTGTGCCCCCATATAGTATAAGACTATATAGTATAAGGCCCCTCTGTGCTGCCATATAGTATAAGGCTATATAGTATAAGGCCCCTCTGTGCTCCCATATAGTATAAGACTATATAGTATAAGGCCCCTCTGTGCTCCCATATAGTATAAAACTATATAGTATAAGGCCCCTCTGTGCTCCCATATAGTATAAGACTATATAGTATAAGGCCCCTCTGTTCTCCCATATAGTATAAGACTATATAGTATAAGGCCCCTCTGTGCTGCCATATAGTATAAGACTATATAGTATAAGGCCCCTCTGTGCTGCCATATAGTATAAGACTATATAGTATAAGGCCCCTCTGTGCTCCCATATGGTATAAGACTATATAGTATAAGGCCCCTCTGTGCTCCCATATAGTATAAGACTATATAGTATAAGGCCCCTCTGTGCTCCCATATAGTATAAGGCTATATAGTATAAGGCCCCTCTGTGCTCCCATATAGTATAAGACTATATAGTATAAGGCCCCTCTGTGCTCCCATATAGTATAAGGCTATATAGTATAAGGCCCCTCTGTGCTCCCATATAGTATAAGGCTATATAGTATAAGGCCCCTCTGTGCTCCCATATAGTATAAGGCTATATAGTATAAGGCCCCTCTGTGCTCCCATATAGTATAAGGCTATATAGTATAAGGCCCCTCTGTGCTCCCATATAGTATAAGGCTATATAGTATAAGGCCCCTCTGTGCCCCCATATAGTATAAGATTATATAGTATAAGGCCCCTCTGTGCTGCCATATAGTATAAGACTATATAGTATAAGGCCCCTCTGTGCCCCCATATAGTATAAGACTATATAGTATAAGGCCCCTCTGTGCTCCCATATAGTATAAGGCTATATAGTATAAGGCCCCTCTGTGCCGCCATATAGTATAAGACTATATAGTATAAGGCCCCTCTGTGCTCCCATATAGTATAAGGCTATATAGTATAAGGCCCCTCTGTGCTCCCATATAGTATAAGGCTATATAGTATAAGGCCCCTCTGTGCTCCCATATAGTATAAGGCTATATAGTATAAGGCCCCTCTGTGCTGCCATATAGTATAAGGCTAAATAGTATAAGGCCCCTCTGTGCCCCCATATAGTATAAGACTATATAGTATAAGGCCCCTCTGTGCTGCCATATAGTATAAGGCTATATAGTATAAGGCCCCTCTGTGCTCCCATATAGTATAAGACTATATAGTATAAGGCCCCTCTGTGCTCCCATATAGTATAAGACTATATAGTATAAGGCCCCTCTGTGCTCCCATATAGTATAAGACTATATAGTATAAGGCCCCTCTGTTCTCCCATATAGTATAAGACTATATAGTATAAGGCCCCTCTGTGCTGCCATATAGTATAAGACTATATAGTATAAGGCCCCTCTGTGCTCCCATATAGTATAAGACTATATAGTATAAGGCCCCTCTGTGCTGCCATATAGTATAAGACTATATAGTATAAGGCCCCTCTGTTCTCCCATATAGTATAAGACTATATAGTATAAGGCCCCTCTGTGCTGCCATATAGTATAAGACTATATAGTATAAGGCCCCTCTGTGCTCCCATATGGTATAAGACTATATAGTATAAGGCCCCTCTGTGCTCCCATATAGTATAAGGCTATATAGTATAAGGCCCCTCTGTGCTCCCATATAGTATAAGACTATATAGTATTAGGCCCCTCTGTGCTCCCATATAGTATAAGGCTATATAGTATAAGGCCCCTCTGTGCCCCCATATAGTATAAGGCTATATAGTATAAGGCCCCTCTGTGCTCCCATATAGTATAAGGCTATATAGTATAAGGCCCCTCTGTGCTCCCATATAGTATAAGGCTATATAGTATAAGGCCCCTCTGTGCCCCCATATAGTATAAGATTATATAGTATAAGGCCCCTCTGTGCTGCCATATAGTATAAGACTATATAGTATAAGGCCCCTCTGTGCCCCCATATAGTATAAGACTATATAGTATAAGGCCCCTCTGTGCTCCCATATAGTATAAGACTATATAGTATAAGGCCCCTCTGTGCCCCCATATAGTATAAGACTATATAGTATAAGGCCCCTCTGTGCTCCCATATAGTATAAGGCTATATAGTATAAGGCCCCTCTGTGCCGCCATATAGTATAAGACTATATAGTATAAGGCCCCTCTGTGCTCCCATATAGTATAAGGCTATATAGTATAAGGCCCCTCTGTGCTCCCATATAGTATAAGGCTATATAGTATAAGGCCCCTCTGTGCTCCCATATAGTATAAGGCTATATAGTATAAGGCCCCTCTGTGCCCCCATATAGTATAAGATTATATAGTATAAGGCCCCTCTGTGCTGCCATATAGTATAAGACTATATAGTATAAGGCCCCTCTGTGCCCCCATATAGTATAAGGCTATATAGTATAAGGCCCCTCTGTGCTCCCATATAGTATAAGGCTATATAGTATAAGGCCCCTCTGTGCTCCCATATAGTATAAGGCTATATAGTATAAGGCCCCTCTGTGCCCCCATATAGTATAAGATTATATAGTATAAGGCCCCTCTGTGCTGCCATATAGTATAAGACTATATAGTATAAGGCCCCTCTGTGCCCCCATATAGTATAAGACTATATAGTATAAGGCCCCTCTGTGCTCCCATATAGTATAAGGCTATATAGTATAAGGCCCCTCTGTGCTCCCATATAGTATAAGGCTAAATAGTATAAGGCCCCTCTGTGCCCCCATATAGTATAAGACTATATAGTATAAGGCCCCTCTGTGCTGCCATATAGTATAAGGCTATATAGTATAAGGCCCCTCTGTGCTCCCATATAGTATAAGACTATATAGTATAAGGCCCCTCTGTGCTCCCATATAGTATAAGACTATATAGTATAAGGCCCCTCTGTGCTCCCATATAGTATAAGACTATATAGTATAAGGCCCCTCTGTTCTCCCATATAGTATAAGACTATATAGTATAAGGCCCCTCTGTGCTGCCATATAGTATAAGACTATATAGTATAAGGCCCCTCTGTGCTGCCATATAGTATAAGACTATATAGTATAAGGCCCCTCTGTGCTCCCATATGGTATAAGACTATATAGTATAAGGCCCCTCTGTGCTGCCATATAGTATAAGACTATATAGTATAAGGCCCCTCTGTGCTCCCATATGGTATAAGACTATATAGTATAAGGCCCCTCTGTGCTCCCATATAGTATAAGACTATATAGTATAAGGCCCCTCTGTGCTCCCATATAGTATAAGGCTATATAGTATAAGGCCCCTCTGTGCTCCCATATAGTATAAGGCTAAATAGTATAAGGCCCCTCTGTGCCCCCATATAGTATAAGACTATATAGTATAAGGCCCCTCTGTGCTGCCATATAGTATAAGGCTATATAGTATAAGGCCCCTCTGTGCTCCCATATAGTATAAGACTATATAGTATAAGGCCCCTCTGTGCTCCCATATAGTATAAGACTATATAGTATAAGGCCCCTCTGTGCTCCCATATAGTATAAGGCTATATAGTATAAGGCCCCTCTGTGCTCCCATATAGTATAAGACTATATAGTATAAGGCCCCTCTGTGCTCCCATATAGTATAAGGCTATATAGTATAAGGCCCCTCTGTGCTCCCATATAGTATAAGACTATATAGTATAAGGCCCCTCTGTGCTGCCATATAGTATAAGACTATATAGTATAAGGCCCCTCTGTTCTCCCATATAGTATAAGACTATATAGTATAAGGCCCCTCTGTGCTGCCATATAGTATAAGACTATATAGTATAAGGCCCCTCTGTGCTCCCATATAGTATAAGACTATATAGTATAAGGCCCCTCTGTGCTGCCATATAGTATAAGACTATATAGTATAAGGCCCCTCTGTTCTCCCATATAGTATAAGACTATATAGTATAAGGCCCCTCTGTGCTGCCATATAGTATAAGACTATATAGTATAAGGCCCCTCTGTGCTCCCATATGGTATAAGACTATATAGTATAAGGCCCCTCTGTGCTCCCATATAGTATAAGGCTATATAGTATAAGGCCCCTCTGTGCTCCCATATAGTATAAGACTATATAGTATTAGGCCCCTCTGTGCTCCCATATAGTATAAGCCCCCCATGTCCCCAATAAAGTAGCCCCCCTCGTGCTCTCATATAGTATAATGCCCCCCACCCACACACATACACACACACTGTGCTCCCATATTGTATAAGGCCTTCCCTCTGCTCCTTTATAGTATAAGGGCTTAACTTTGCTCCTATATAGTATATCTCCTCCCATGTGCTCTTATAAACTGTAACCGACCCCCCATATATGGCAACAGGAGAAAAAGAGAGCCAAAAAAAAAAAAAAAACAATACTCACCTGTCACACCACTCCCCCATAGCTCCTCCGTGTCCTGTCACTCCGGTCCCATGCTGGCCTTCTGGTCTTCTCTCCTCTTTCATTCTCTCTGGTGTAGGCAGCGTGGGATACAAATGCTACTTATGTATCCCCGTGCAGGAGCATAGTTTTACCCCTGAAGGACATTGGGGGACATTTATCAAAGCATTGAATAGTTTTTTTTTTGCTTAAAATTGTCGCAAAAAAGTCGCACTTGCGAATACTCTCTTTGTTCTGCAACTTTTTGATTGTGCAGTGTCCTCAGCAAAAAATTTAGATCTTGCTTACCAAAGCAAAAAGTGCACTTTCCTCCTTACATTTTAAAAATCATAACTTTCAATTATGCACTTAAAAATCCATATGAGGGCACATTTTTTGGGCCACCAATTCTACTTTGTAATGACGTCAGTCATTTTATCCAAAAATCTACCGCGAAACGGGAAAAAAATAATTGTGCGACAAAATGGAAGGAAAAACACAATTTTGAAATGCAGTAACTTATTTTCGGTAAAAATGACACCTTATCTTTATTCTGTAGGTCCATACGGTTAAAATGATCCCCTACTTATATAGGTTTGATTTTGCATTACTTGTGAAAAAAATCCTAACTACATGCAGGAAAATTTTTATGTTGAAAATTGTCATTTTTGACCCCTATAACTTTTTTATTTTTCTGCGTACAGGCCGGTATGAGGGCTTATTTTTTGCACCGTGATCTGAAGTTTTTATTGGTACCATTTTTGTTTTGATCGGACTTTTTTGATAGCTTTTTATTCATTTGCTTACGGTATAGAAAGTGATCAAAAATACGCTATTTTGGACTTTGGAATTTTTTTGTGTGTGCGCCATTGACCGTGCGGTTTAATTAACGATATATTTTTACAGTTCGGACATCACATATGTTTATTTTTATTTACACAGTTTAAAAAAAAAATTTTTTATGGGAAAAGGGGGGTGATTCAAACTTTTATTAGGGAATGGGTTAAATCATCTTAATTATCTTTTCCCCCCCACTTTTTTTTGCAGTTTTATAGCCCCCATAGGGGACTATAACATGCAGTACATTGATTCAATACACTGATCACTGCTATTGCATTGCAATGCATTGATCAGTGTTATTGGCGGTTGATTGCTCAACCCTGGATTTCAGGCTTGGAGCAATCAATCGCCGATCGGACGTGCAGGAGGCAAATAAGGCACCCACTTGATGCATCCTCGCTGATCAGGACATCACGATTTTACTTTTTATATGTTGTACATCTTGGCAAAACAATAGTTTTTCTAATAAACTTCTATACATTTTATTAAAGAAGACTGCCACCACTAGGGGTCCCCATACCTCCTGGGACACTGAGGAGTCCAACAGCATCATGAGGGTTTCCAAGGGTCATGGACACAAGATGAATGATTGACAAGGCTTCAGGAGAAGCACAGCCTGCAGCAACACTGCTGTAACACAGAGTTTTACCAAACATGTGCCTCCAGCTGTTGCAAAACTACAACTCAGAGCATGCCTGGACAGTGAAAGGATGTCTGGGCATGCTTGGAGTTGTAGTTTTGCAAAAGCTGTAAGCAGAGTGAGGGAGGGGGAGGAGTCATCACAGTGCAGGTAATAGAAAGACACACCCTCTCCCTTTGACAAGATGGAAAAGACATTGAGCAAATGTAATATGCTAGTTTTTTTGTGAAATATTGGTGATAGAGACATAAAATTACATGTACATGATCAGGATGAGGTACTGAGTAACATATGACAGGTGGCCTTATTTCTGGGAACAGTCTTCCTTTTTCCAAGTAACTTCGAAATTTAGGTACTACCATTAAAGGGAAAACGTGATTGGATGGGCACCTTAAGGCCTTGTTCACACTGCACATTTGATTGTTTCTCCATAGACGGCAATGCATTTTCGAGCTACAATGTTTCTGCGGACACCAGAATCGTGGATTTCCGCCATGTACCCAGTGCAGCAGAATCTCATTGAACTCAATAGGACTCTGCTGCAACAGAATTTCTGACTGATATATTTCTAAGGAATTTGGCTTGAAAATTCCACTGTGTGGGCATAGCCTTAGGGTATGATGACATGTACCGTTTATACTGTAAATTTTATACTGCAGATTTTATGTTGTGGATTTTATGCTGCAGATTTTGTGCTTTTACAATTTTCAACAAATACAGTACATGTGAATATATCCGTAGGATGTATTCTCACAGACACTGGATCTGCTGCCAATTTGAAGTTGTAAAATCTGCAAATGTGGATCCACAACTGGGGATTTTACAACTGCGGATCAGGTGTGTGTGAATGTACCCTAAGGGCTCGTTCACACTAACAGGTTTCTTTTCAAACCCGCAGCGGATCTCCCACTGCGAGTTTGAAAAGGGGCAGGGCCTCCGTGTGCTACTCACAGCAGATTTTCGCCAGCAGAATCTCCACTGCAGATTCTATTGACGTCAATTGACGGAGATTCCGCTAGCAAAAATCTCCTGCGGGTAGCACACAGAGGTCCCACCCCTTTTCAAACTGCGGGTCCACTGCGGGTTTGAAAAGAAATCCGCTCGTGTGAACGAGCCCTAAGGGCTCGTTCACACGAGCGTATTTCCTTTCAAACTCGCAATAGGAAAGGGGCGGTCTCTCCGAGGACTGTCCGCAGCTGATTTTCAGCAGTGGAGTCTCCACTGTGGTAAATCCGGCACAGACCCCATTGAAGTCAATGAGTTTTGTGGTTGATTTTCTGCATCGGTAATTCCGTTGACAAAAGTCTGCTGCAGAGAGACTTGCAGCAGGAAACACACTAGGATCTTGCAATAAAATCCGCCGGTATGAACGAGCTCTTAGTGTGTATTCACATGATGCCATTATAGTGCCGTAAAAACTGCATGCAGGTGAATCCATGTGAATCGTGTAAAAATAATATGTTTTACCTGTAAACACCATGCGACCAATTAACTCTTTGCTAAACCGCACCCAATCACAGTAAAGCCAATGCAGGAATTGGACACGCTGTGTTCACCGGTGAAATGCATTTACTTTGCCTGATTCACCTGCACAAACGCCTGGATTTAGCTCTAAATTGGATTTCACTGCACCCTATGAATACAGTTCTATGTTTCTGTTGCTTACAATTCATGGTCGCAAAAGCCGGGACTATTTTTTTTTATTTACTTTTTTATTGCTTTACTTAATTTATGGATTATTTATATAGTAAAACATAATCCTACAGAAAATATGTGTATGAAATTTTTTTTTTTTACTTTTTTCTTTTTTTACTTAAAAAAAAAAAATTATTTTAGTAAATGTATGGATTATTTACATAGTGAAACATAATCCTACAGAAAATATGTGTATGAAAAATTCTAATTACTCTGCATTTAGGTTTCTTTGTGGATTTTAAACTATTTTGTTAAAATTTTTCTAAAATTGATTATTAATTTATTTTTATTTTTTTTATTAAAAAAAAGCTACATATTCAACACCTCGATGGATACCTTATATAGAAATTGGCAACATGAAAGGCAGATAGCAGAGAACAATGACCTGCAAAGAGAACTATAAATCTATATATTTTATACCTGTCATGTCTCTTATTTTTTATTTCTTTTTTTTTTTCTTATTATTCATCTTCAAAGAATTATGTGTAAAAATGTTGGTTGCGATACAAGATAGATGCCCCCTGCAGCCATGAATTACAGAGCGGGAACTTCAAAGACAAAACTTTATTTAGAACATTATTCATTGTTCATAGTTCAATCAATAATTCATTGTTAGTGACACAAAAATATTCTGGCCCGTACCAACATCTGCACCTCTAACTGGTATATTTATTTATTTATTTATTCATTTTTTATTTATCATTTTATTTTCCAACATTTACTAATACAAAAAAATCAATACTATCATAATATCATAACCATATCACATCTATCCCACCCCCACCCACCCGACGCGCCTGGGGGAAAAGAAAGAGGAAAGAAAAACACTTAAAGGGGTACTCCCCTGGAAAACATATTTTTTTTAATCAACTGGTGCCAGAAAGTTAAACAGATTTGTAAATTACTTCTATTTAAAATTCTTCATTCTTCCAGTACTTACCAGCTGCTGTCTGCTCCACAGGAAGTTATTTTCTTTTTAATTTCCTTTCTGTCTGACCACAGTGCTCTCTGCTGACACCTCTGTCCATTTTAGGAACTGTCCGGAGCAGGATAGGTTTGACATGGGGATTTGCTCCTACTCTGAACAGTTCCTAAAATGGACAGAGGTGTCAGCAGAGAGCACTGTGGTCAGGCAGGAAGGAAATTCAAAAGAAAAGAACTTCCTCTGGAACATACAGTAGCTGATAAGTACTGGAATGGTTATGATTTTTAAATAGAAGTAATTAAGAAATCTGTTTAACTTTCTGGCACCAGTTGATTTAAAAATTTTTTTTTTCCAGGGGAGTACCCCTATTAGCAGAACAGCAAGACCAGACTCTCTCATATTTTGTCAACCCTCTCTTTGACCCCTTGCATTTCCATCACTTTTTTATCTTCTCAATGAAACTATGCCACACATGGACCTCCGGAGTGTTTTTATCAAATAATATTAGAAAAAAGTGGTCCCTGTGAAGGATTGAGGTGCCTTATTAAAATGTAACTTTTAATAGTTATACACTTAAAAATCTTAACCAAATAATAGTGCTCTAATGGTGCAACCAAAAAAAAAATATATTTTTTATTTTTTTATTTTTTTTATGTAGAAAAAAAGCGAATCAACGCTAGAGAGCTAGTTGGCTAGCGTATGGCGCTCATATATCAGCCTCGTGTCACGATAAGGGCTGATTAGTACTTGTCAACATGCTAATTAGTATTTGTCAACATGTCACCATATCAAAACTAATACTGAAAGAACAGAATAATTATATTTTAAAAAACTGTTTTAGAGTCCCTTGTCCCAACGCGTTTCCATGGGTGGAACTGATAAGTAGATTTGTTCCCACCACTTCATCAGGGGACTAGAAATCAACTTATTGTATTATATGTATCCAAGTAATAGAATGGAGAACAGATACATTGTACTCCAAATGGTATACAAAAAAATGGTCTATCACTGCCCGTGTCTCTCTAGTAGCTTAAAGCGATCAGTAATCCACCATTCATTCCCCTCAGGGTCCTGGGCGCAACGATTAAGTGTGGATACTGGGCTAGTTTGAGAGACCACCGGGTGAGTTTTTTGATCGAGATGCACGCATGAAACGCTGCAATGGCAGCGAGTGCCGGAGCGGTGTCCGGAGCTGGTGCGTGTATGGTGAACAGACGCCGGCGATGCCCAAATTATTTTCCCATTTTTCCTTTTTAACCTTCTGATACCCCACTGGCAGTGGCGTTGTTAGGGTTGGTGTCACCCGGTGCGGTAGAAAATGGTGTCACCCCCATACCTACCCCCTCCCCCCAGTAAGTTTTTAGCCTGTTGTGACAGACACCACTGTTGTAGCGCATTGTGAGAAATTCCAGTATAATAATCAGATATACCAGTTGCCACAGAATAGGAAAGTGTTAAAGAAGTTTTCACCATTTAAATATACAGCTCCCAGAATTACTTAAAGGGGTACTCCACTGGAAAACATTTACTTTTATATCAACTGGTGCCAGAAAGTTAAACAGATTTTTAAATTACTTACTTCTATTTAAAATCTTAATCCTTACAGTACTTACAAGATGTTGTATTCTCCACAGGAAGTTGTGTAGTTCTTTCCAGTCTGTCCACAGTGCTCTGTCTGTCCATGTTAGGAACTGTCCAGAGCAGGACAGGTTTGCAATGGGGATTTGCTCCTACTATGGACAGTTCTTGACATGGACAGAGGTGTCAGCACAGAGCACTGTGATCAGACAGAAAATAAATTAAGAAAGAAAAGAACTTCCTGTGAATTACCTGTGAATACAGCAGCTAATAAGTACTGGAAGGATTACGATTTTTAAGTAGAAGTAATTTATAAATCTGTTTAACTTTGTGGCCCCAGTTGATTAAAAAAATGTTTTCCAGTAGAGTACCCCTTTATGCAGTGGTAAGGTTATGCTGGGAGTTGTAGTTTCACTGACCATAACTGTAGAACTTCCAAGTGACTACAGCTCTGATAGGATATAGAGAGGAGAATACACAATGATATCAGTGACTACAGGTGACGTCTTCTCTATAGTCTTTCCTTATCTAATACAGATGGTACATACCGCCGGGTCCAGCTAAAACTTCTGTCTGTAGAATGTGACGCCCAGACGTCTCCTCACTATGTCAGCGCATTCTCATCCTCTATATGAAAACAAGTATTATTATAAACCTGCCAGACACTGTATCCTCTAAATATAATACTACTATACACTACACTCTTTGATTATAAACCTTCCATACACCATACCCACTGACTATAATACTACCACACACTGTACATTCTGAATATAATACCAACACATACTATAAACTCTGAATATACATCTGCCACATACTGTACCCTCTGAATATAAATCTGCCACATACTGTACCCTCTGAATATAAATCTGCCACATACTGTACCCTCTGAATATAAATCTGCCACATACTGTACCCTCTGAATATAAATCTGCCACATACTGTACCCTCTGAATATAAATCTGCCACATACTGTACCCTCTTAATAGAAATCTGCCACATACTGTACGCTCTGAATATAAATCTGCCACATACTGTACCCTCTGAATATAAATCTGCCACATACTGTACCCTCTGAATATAAATCTGGTGGTGTTGCTAGTGGATGATAGGGGTGCTAGTACTGGGCGGGTGTTGCTGGAGGATGATGAGGGTGCTACTGGCCATCCCCCTGGAAGTATCACCCCCATCATCCACCATCAGGATCTGCTGATGGAGGTGCTGCTGCTGGGGGGGGTTGCTGGTGGATGATGAGGGTGCTACTGGCAGGGGGGAGCATTAGGTAGGCAGCAGTTCCCCCCCCACTTAAGATAGGTAGCAGTTCCCCCACATTAGGTAGGTAGCAGTTTCCCCACATTAGGTAGCATAGATTCCCCACATTTGGTACCAGTTACCCCACATTAGGTAGTAATTTCCCCACATTAGGTAGCACAGATTCCCCACATTAGGTAGCACAGATTCCACACATTAGGTAGCAGTTTCCCCACATTAGGTAGCACAGATTCCCCACATTAGGTAGCAGTTTTCCCACATTATGTAGCAGCTTTCGCACATTAGGTAGCAGTTTTCCAACATTAGGTAGCAGTTTTCCAACATTAGGTAGCAGTTTCCCCACATTAGGTAGCGTAGATTCCCCACATTTGGTAGTAGTTTCTCCCATTAGGCCGCAGTTTCCCCCATTCCCTTGCATGTTCCCCACAATAGGTCAAAGTCTCCCCACATTAGATCGCTGGTTCAAACAACCCCCCCCCCCCCCACAAAAAACACATACACACACAAAGCACAGAGAGACACACACACAGATAGATAGAGAGAGAGAGAGAGAGAGACACACACACACACAGTCAGAGAGACACACTCACAGACAGAGAGACACACACACACACAGACAGTCACACACAGTCACACACACACACAGTCACACGCAGTCACACACAGTCACATACACACAGAGTCACACACAGACATAGAGTCACACACAGACAGAGAGCCAAACACAGATAGAGATATCGACAGATACACACAAACACACACACAGGCAGAGAGACACACACACAGAGAGAGTCACACACACACAGTCACACACACAGAGTCACAGACAGACAGAGTCACACACACACAGAGTCACACACAGTCACACACACACAGACAGAGACACACAAACAGAGATAGAGTGAGACAGACACACACTCACTCACCCATCCAGCGCAGCGCTCCTTCACTCTGGGCGCCCCCTTCCATAGACTTGCATTGAGGGGTGGAGCGTGACGTCACACGGGGGAGGAGGCGTGATGTCACACGCCGCCCGCCCTGTGGTTGCCTCTAATCAGACCCGGAGCGAACACGCTCCGGGGACTGATTACAAACGGGGTGCTGCGTGCAAGATCCCAGGGGTCCCCAGCGGCGGGACACCCGCGATCAGGCATCTTATCCCCTATCCTTTGGATAGGGGATAAGATGTGTAAGCACCGGAGAACCCCTTTAATTCCTGCCAAACTTTCCTAAACAATCTAGCTAATGAAATTTGCGCCACTTGACCTGAGACAGGTAACCCCGCCTCCACCATCTCCAAAAACTCCCAAACAGATACTTATAAATAATTCCACCCACAGTGTCTCACTCTACCCTCTTTTCAGAGTCGGTAAATTCTTCGCTAAAAAATAAAGCCTTAAGTCTGGTAGACTCCATCCACCTTCCCCTTCTGACTGCACTCAGTTAATATACTTCATACGCACCTGTCCTCTTCCCCATAGCAGTCTCCCCATCAATGATTGATGGGCTAACTGGTATATTTATGGTGTCAAAAAAATAAAATAATTATACTAAAAATAATTTTAATGTGTTTAGTTAGTTGGAAAATTTTGAAAAAAAATCTGGATTTTTAAAATTTCTGATCGGGGTAGATTTTTATGGCCAGCTTCACAGATTCATTCATTTAGATTAGAATTTAGAATTTGCTACAATTCTTTATTTTTAATTTAAGAAATAAGAAAAAGGCCACAAATACAGCAGTCATTCTTCATCTAAAAACATTGTCAAATAGATGCTGAGTTGCAAATAAAATGTTCCATTAGGTGGCGCTGTTTAAATGCTCTCTGCATCTACCAGAATAAAAATGAATTTGAATGTAATAAAAATATGTATAAAGACTCTGGTAGTTAAATTTAAAAATTGATGTTAAAATAACAGTGTAGCTCAACTATTATAGAGTTATCGGTTGTGTAATTTTGGCAAATTAATTTAATTTCTTCTTTTAAAATTTGGATCTAGAACAAATGCAATTCTCTTGGAAAGATCAGATAAGGGGATTACTGGGATAGAACATTTGCAAAAAAAAAAGAGGTTGATTGTATCGGAAATTTACAAACATTTGTTACACTTGGGGCTGTTTCATCCAAAAGAAAAAAAAGCATGCAAATTTTCAATCAAAACAGTATTTAAATTTGGTTAAATTTAAGAAATCGGTATAGAAATGTAATTAAATGTAATTAAACCTGTTTGTTAAGCCTACTGAATGCCTTAAAAAGTTTTCTAAGATTCGAAGAAATGTTATATTTCATTTACTGTCATAGCAAATAAATAAATACATACATAAATAAAAATAATAATAATTTAAAAAAAAAAAAAATATATATATATATATATATTTACATACTTTTTTTTTTTTTTTGCTATAACAGAAAAAGTTACATTTCTTAGAATTTTGGAAAACTTTTAAAGGCATTCGGAATCTCACGGCCATGAAGTGACACCGCTGAGAAGTCTGTCTGGGTGTTAATGGTAGCTGTGGGTGGGGTAGATTAGATAACGTTAATAATGCTGCTTTACAGATCACTGGATAAACCTTGCCTGGAGCTGCGCTGCCAAATATATCAGTAGCTTCTAAAATTCCACATTTTATGTAAAATCTATTCCATTGGTAATTACAGTATTTTGTTACACTTACCTTACTTTCACTGTTCAGCAGTAAATATTATCTTACACAGATGTGATTCTAAGGAAATTCTCAATTGATAAAGTTCAGTAATTTTTTTTTGCAGCACCTAAAAAAAAAATCAGATTTCGAAAAATGCCAAGTTTGAATTGATTTTAAATGTAGTTGAAGATGCCTTTTACACAACTAATGGGCCATCTATGAGATGAACTTATACCTAATTATATTCATATACTTTATTGGTTTGTTAAAAAAAAATCTTTTCAAACTTGATGTGACCGTAGGAGTAATGAATGGGATTTTGCTTAAATTGTGCACAAAAATTTCGCCTTCCACTACCGGTATACTGGAATTGAATCCAATAGTAGAACAATCAAACATTCATGGGATCAACTGGGATGTTATATGTGGAGTAATTTTTTTTCCCTATAAATTAAATTCAGAGAATAAACTATATGACGGTCTTCTCCTTTTTGGTGAGACTGGAGCAAAGGGTTAGTCCCCTATTTGGATACGTTTAGGAGAGAAGATCAGATGTTCTATAGCCCTAGTGAACCAAACATGGTTTTACACCAGACTTTACCCCAGTTAGGTCATAAAGGACTGTTCCTATCCATACAGTTCCATATGTCAGTCATTGGCCCCAAAAGAAAAGAACTTTCTTTCTTTTGGCCTCTGTTGGGTCAATGGCCTATGGTGTCAGAACTCTGCTAAAATACAGAATAAGACGTAACCAGAGCCCAAAATATTTTACTAAGGTCAATTATTTGCATTGGACCACATAAGAATTTTTCAACCAATTTATGTGTAAACTTGCCATAGTAGCTCCTTGGCCCATTACAAATTGTGTAACTCCCCCCCCCCCCCCCCATGTGCCATTTATAATACTGATGTCTTCGTATGTGGACATCCTTGTGTAACGTAGAACAGGAGCAGCTATTATATCTGCACACTCTATGGCTTCACTCCTGGTGGTCACAAACTAATAAGCATCAGCTCTAAAGGTAATTCCACATGATATCTATCAAAAGTATATCAAGCATAGCTAGGATTGGACAAAGAATATTAAGACCATTTCCACCAAAATTTAAATTTCCATTTTTGCTGAGATTGGATAGAACATAGCGGCCACTGAGGGACCCTTAACATGATGGATTGGGGCCCGGGCTTTGTAAATGTGCACAGGGCAAAATAGTCAGGGACAAATGATCATAGGGTAAATCTGCAAGGGATAAGTTTGGGGTTCACCAAGCTCCTACAATGGGGACAATGATGGATTGAAACAGGGATCCAAATGTATTTTGTTATAGGCCCTCCTCTGTTAAAGCCATGGTCTTATAGTGGTACTGGCTCATAAGTCTGCCACCAAGTAGAGTAGTGGGCCCAATTGAAAGACAATACAGTAAACAACTCCTCTTCCCTATGCCAACTTATATGGCTGATATAAAGGAACAATGGATTTGCAACCATGGCGTTTTATTGGAATAACCCTGTAAATAGGTGCAATCCAATGGGCCACATTGGTAAACAACCCTCCCTGTGCAATCATTATCTCACATGCAGCATGGCTATACTTGTCCCCTGGGCCTGGATGGTGGGAATAGATTGTAAAGTATATGATTTATTATTATGGATTTATTTTTGTATATTTTTTTACCACACAGGTCTAGAAGAATCATTGGCATGAAAAGAACATGAACATATGAGAGAAGTCCCGCGGGCAGACATAATTCTGCTTTATATCTTTCCGGAGTCAGGAATGCAACCCATCCTGCAGGCCGGCTCCTGTGTTTTGCTTGAAGTTTACATACAGTTACTCAGGTGACATAACTGTTGATAATTTTTAGCACCTGGTTGTTAGTCCCAAAAAAAAATTAACTTTATTAACAGCAAAGCGGTTCTACAATAATTAGAATTAGTTTTTATTTTAATAGCATTGCATAACTAAAAAAAAAATTACATTGAATATTGTTATATTTTTCTTGGAATTATTTACAGAAAGTTATATTTTTTATAGTTTTTTTTTTCTCACAGCAAAACGTGAGATTAAAAAAAAATAATTTGTCCAATATGATGAGGGATGTCATGTGGATGCTTCACCCTACCACCAAGGAGTTTTCAGATAAGAATGATTGTGGAGAAAAAGAGCATAAGCGTAAACTCGATAGTCAAGGCTGGATTTACTTTTTTATGCAAATTTCTTTATTTATTTTTCTTACGGTTTTAGCAAAACAGAGTCAGAACTTTCTTAAAATTGCAAACAAATTGCATAAAATACAACACAAAACACAATTGCAAAAAAAACTGATTGCATGTAAGGCAAAAATTCGGTGCTCTGTCTGAGCTCATGACCAACGCAAAGTGGTTTCTTGGTGCCCCCTTACCGCCCATCACCAAATGAAAACCCTTACAGAATCACCAGCACCAGCACCACTGCCTCCAGCTATGATCTTGTTTAAGTTTATATGAGTTCAGATTGTAGAAAACACTTCAGAAACAGTGGGTAAAGGATATTATAGTGGTTCTGTCCATGGCTCATCGATTCTTTCCCACCCACCAAAAACTTACGGATGGGGTTGAATAGTAAATTTTTTTAATGGACTTATGAGACAAAATAAGAAATGAAAACAAAAATCGAAATTATATAAAAAAGCAAAGGCTAAAAGTAAAGGAGTAAAGGCAAAAAACAAACAAATAAAAAACCATTTGTTATTATCTAAACAATTCACAGAATTTCGATTCATGTGAGGACGGTGTGACCAGCTGCCAGTAAGCACCCGGATCATTTTGCCTGTAATTTCTTGAGAAATTCTTCAAGAGCACGATAGTAAATGTGTCATCCTGGGTAAAATGAAAAGATAAATTGGGAGCAGTAACTGTAAATGGAATTGACAACATAACTTCAAAATGTTTTTTTTTTTAATTGATTATGAGAATTTTTTTTTCACTTTTATATATTTTTTTTAAACCTGGAGTTGTTCTGTAAGACCAGTTTCATACAAGTGTATTTGGCGTCCATATTACATCTGTTTTCACTTTTTTGCAGATAGACACATGGATCTAATGTTATTCTATGGGAGCGTTCTCATGGCTGTATAAAATATGAACAATGAAAAAAAAAAAAAAAGGAGCATCACATGCGTTTTGTGGATGGAATACACCCATTAAAGTCTAAAGAGAGGAATTTGAGTATAAATGCATCTACTGCATCAGAATTTTCATTCATTTTATCCCCCTTTTTTTAAGTCTTGGTTTTTCTAAAAGAGACAGTATTTACTGTACAAAATATGCTTGTGTAAAGTAGGCCTAAGGTTCGTATGGTAAAAAAAAAAACAAAAAAAAAACTTATAAATACACCTATAGTCATATACACAATATATTTTAATATAAATACACTTATAGTCATAAGAAAAATAAACACAATAAGCATACATTGAACATTAAATATAACAATAATAAAGATAATAATTAAAGTATTAAAAATTAAACAACACAATTTTAATCTACCAATATAATATTAGTAATGAAAGTAAAAAGAATAAGAATATATTACAAATAAAATGAATGATATAAAAATAAAATAATTATACATTAAAATAAGTAGTAATAAATAACAAATGAAATACAAAAATAAAATGAATCAAATATAATAAAAATAAATTAGTCATAATAAAAAATATAATAATGATAATAATATGAATATAATAATAATAATTGTACATTATCGTCAAAGAAATAGCATTCATATATAAAAATAGTAATAAACCATAGAAGTAATGACACTAATAATAATAATATAAACATTTAATAAGTAATAAAAAAAAATAATCCTATACATTGATTAAGAAGCTCTGTGAACGACTCTGCAGGAGAAAGGAGAGAATTAAAGGGATATATACAGCACTTTGCTTGTAGCCAGAAAACCTTTCCTCCGGGTATTAGGGCTTTGAACATTGATTGTCATCTACGAGATTCGGATTAATAAAAAAAAAAAAAAAAAAATGTGGTATTTAACAAACGTAGAAAACAACAAGCTCCACGCCTGCTTTACTCCAGAGTTTATCCAGAGGCTGTGATCTCTCTGCTATTTCTTTGCTTCACACCTCTCCCGTATTATAGCTCTAGGTAAAGAACTCAGAGGTTTCACGGTTTGCCTAAAACTTGTAAACTTTCCTTGACTTGTACTTGGCCTTTAGCTAGAAATGAATGAACGTAATTCATTGGACGCACTACCCAATTTTCTCTATTATATATTATACTCTAATATTTAAGTTTTGTTGTAATATATATATATATATATATTTTTAAATATATGGTTTTATATAACATACTTTTTTAAAAATATGTTATGATATTTAAAATTTTAAAATCTAAAACAATAGGTTCTACCCCCCCCCCCTCCCCTCCAGATTATCTGGAAGCCTTCTCTGCATGAGAAGTCCCAGAACATTATGAGTTATAATATTCCTATAATCTCCGGTGGTGGTGGGGCAGTTGTATGTTGACATGAAAACACTAAATGCTACTCTGTAATCACATAAAAATAACTTTATTACCATTTATAATCTTGGCGTATATCCACGTTTCCAATAATTAATTTAATAGACTTGAGGCTGGGTGTAACCCGGAGGAGTGTAGATTGGGAAACAAGTCTGTTTGTCAACAATGGTATCAGTGCAGGTATCCACTTGTTGGTGAAAGCTTGAGACGTTTGGAGTCACTGGGATGTCTCAAGCCTTCACTTGCTGTCAGGGAAATGCAGCATATGTGGTGACTAGAGACCAGATGCAGCTCTGCTGTCCCCCAAGTGATGCACAACAAACAAAGCTATGAGCAAACCCACCGCTATTCTCTATTGTCACAGCTCATGACGTTCTTGTAGCTAAAGGGATGAGTAAAGTTCTTCACCTCACAAACAATAAAGGTCGTGACTTTCATATTAATTCAACTTCTAAAAGGTCAGGAGGCCCGGGAATTCCTTTGTGCCTCAAATATTTGCAAATCATAAAAATACATTTTGTTAAAATAATATACATACAGGGGGGACATTTATCAATGTTTGCTTATGTATTCCTTTTTAAGTTCTTTTTCTTCTTACAATTTTTTTTACTTATGTGCAACTTATTTATCAACTGGTTTCAGCCTGTTGATAAATTTCTTTCACGTAAGCAATTACTTTTTTTTTTGCTTTGGTAGTGGCTTTTTCTATTCCATGTCTGAGCTGGTGTAAATTTAGTAGTTTTTTTTCATGCAATTCGACTTTTTTGCGACATTCGCACTTGATAAATCTCTGACCACTGCAGGTCAAAAATCACTTTTTGCTTTGGTAAGCAAGTTTCTTTTTTTTTTTTTTTGCTTCAAAGAGTCGCACAAAAAATAGAGTAGTCGCACAAATGCGACAATTTTAAGCAAAAAAAACAAAAACCTACTTAATGCTTTGAGAAATGTCCCCCATAATGTTTTTGTTTATTTTTTGCCTTTTGGAAACCCATCAGTAGCTTCCATTTAGCAACCAGTTGCTTAGAATTAGATATTAATTTTGTCTTAAAAAAGTTATAAAAAAATATGCACTAAAACAGCAATGAGTATACAAGGTCTAATAATAACAACAATAATAATAATTTCTATTTTGTATGGAAAAATTGACTATGATAAAAAAAATAATAAAAACAGTGGCCATACACTTGTCTGTTTGACATCTATTCTTCCTTACTCTTCCATGCATATACATGCATAGCCAAGCATGCTTGCATGCCCAATGAGTAGAGAAATAAGCCACTGACTACTCTGCCCCCAAGACAAAAATGTCTCTTCCAGAACCCTTATTCCCATTCAGATCCTTATAGCCTCTCATCCAGACTCCTCTGTTCTCTCTAGACACCTCTATCCCCAGAAGACAACTCTGACTCCAAACCCCTATGCCCCCAGACCCACTTCACCTCTTAGACTTCACTGTTCCCTCCCCCAACATTCCTGTCATACTCCTCTGTTCCCCCTCTGTTCCAACTCTTCTGTCCCCCTCTAGGACCCTCTGTCCTTTACCAGACCCCTCCAGACCCATCTGCCCCCCCACCCAATTCTTGTGTCCCTCAGACTTCTCAGTTCCTTCCAGACCCCACTGTGTTCCTCCCATAAGAACCAAGGTTAGGGGCATGTTGAAATCCAACATGTTGATACATGTTCCTCCCAAGATCTGCTATTGAAAGTATAGTTGGGATGCCCCATACACATAAGAAGGTCTGCAGACAGACATGATGCAACTTGTATGGGTTCCTTTAGATTCACATCTTATTTTCTTATTTATTTATTCACAAGTCATTACAATTACTTAATTTCCATTGCACCACCAGTATCTACAATATTCACACCAATAACCTCCTCCCCACAAAAAAATAATAATGTATCGATTTTTACTGATTGATTACTTAATTTTGGTATATGTTTTGTGAAATTCCACAGCCATACTACATTGTATTGATTAAGTAACTACATTTTATAATTTAATATTCTCTTTATATCTCTTTAGATCTTTGTGGATTTTTGTTTTACCTTTCTAGTTTAGTACTGTACTAGCTTGAGCCTCCTTAATCCCTTCAAAGCTGCCAAAATATTGAAGCTGAATTACCCTGAAAGCCCAGTTTGACCATACAATCCCACCAAACAGCTTGTACGGCTACACTATATTTTTACTCTGAAAGACTAGGTAGGGAAAACAAAACAGAACATTTCTATGTTAATGAAGGTTTTCTTTTGAGGTGGCCCGTCATTTACATGCCAATATCCCGGGCTCTTTTATGTGATTAATCTGTTGATACCTGTCTAAACTAAAATTACTTGTGACAACAAAGGAAAAACCATTGTCTGTATACAAAGCTGCACCGTGACATCACTTTGTGATGGACAGCCCAGGTGAATTAGCCCCCGAGTTACCTGACAGAATGGAATTCACGCTTTCAACACCCAGCGTCCAGTTTTGGACTTAAACTGTAAGAAACAATCCTGTTAGTAACCAATAATTTCTCTAATAGGTTTTTGTAGCATTTATAGGATAAGATCGGGCCGGTAAGTAACATTTTTGGTTGACTTAATGCGTTATAAAAAATAAAATAAATAAATAAATGCATTTTAAAAAGATAATATTTTTATAAAATAAAAAAAATAACAAATGGGAATTGGTGAAGACAAAGAGAAGCAATATTTAATATGTCTGCAAACATTCTTAAATGGCAATATGACTTGGTTAAAGAAAGTTTTTTCATGAAAGGTTTCTTAATAAAGGCAAAAAACTAAATTACAAAACAGAATAAAGCTAAATAAATAAAGATAGATAGATAGATAGTTGAATAGATAGACAAGACAACAAACCACCAGGTTCTCTTGACCTGTTTATAGGTTATACTTCTGGAAAATACTTTATCTGAACTAGATATGACTATAGCTCACTTGTAATCACAATAGCCCAGGGCTATTGTCACATTTCCCAGGGCAACCACACTCGTTTTTGTGTATCTCAAACATCACATGACCATCTGCCATCTAGATATTAGTTGGCTCCCATCTAAATGTGTGCCCATGGTTTTCCCAACTGAATATAACTTAAGTTGGTTTAAGCCAAGTCTAATATGGTGCCTACAACTTCCGGTCTGACAACGGGTCTAGTCACTCTAACTGATAGTATCATAGAGCTTTATTGGATGTTTTCAGTTCGGGTTGGAACAAAACCTGCAGCCACAAGACACACACAAAAATGCCACTGTACTATACTTGTCTGAAACTGGTCTTAGAATGACTGTTTTGTAATTGTCTTGCAATACATTCTAGAAATTCTTTTGTATCCGAACATTGAAAAAATACTAGGTATCTTTTGCTATTAAACAAAAAAAATCTTTGAAGTTGTAAGATTCTAGAAATGAAAAAAATGGATGACTTGACGTTTTAGAAAAAAAAAATTCACATTGGGACATTACTTTATTGTCCAAATGTATCACATTTCTAATTACCTAAGCAAAAGAAAAGTATAATATATATTTATTTTGTTAGAATTTTCTAACATCTTATCAACTCCATTTTCTTTTTCATGCCCATGGCAACCTTACCATCACAAGAACAGACATCCCTAATCGTAGAATGATCAGTCTAATTAAAGTGGAAATGTCATAAATTCCAAAAAATATGATTTATTCAATAATGGTTAAAATTAATAAAGTGGAAAACATGCCAATGTGCACGGATTCATGTGATATATGGGGTTATTGTCTAAACATGTGCGCCAATGGAAAATGATCATGTGATTTATGGCTTGTGTGTAATAGTTTTAGAGTGAGGGTTTCCAAAAACATCTTTTGATATCTGACCTCTGAGAACCGATGTCTTCTTGGTCGCTGACACTCTGGGGTTAATCTGTTAAACTGGAGAGGTCAGGAGGAAGGGATCAGAGGTCAACAGTACAAACCTTTGCCCCAGGTGATTGCATCATAACTTATCATACACATCTTGTCTTTACAGGTGTTCCTTCTCTTTATCTCCCACTTTTTAGACTTTTAGAAGTCATTTCTGATTCTTGTCTGAATTCAGATAGCCTAGGCATGGCACGCATGCCTTGTATCTTGGATGTATCCATTATCAGTGGTCAAAAGGGGTATGGGGAAGGTTAAAGAAAATCAAAGGCAATTGGGTTCATGAAAAAAGAAAAACTTTTTACAAGAAAAAAAATACAATGTTTGTTGGAAAGTTCTTACTTTAGTCTATGTGCAGTGGTGACCAACTATCCTGCAAAGTATTTTTCAAAGTCCAACCACACGGCTGTTTCATGGCTCCATTTGATGCTAGATTATGGAGGTATTCTCCTCTAGGAACATTGGCCCAGGTTTAATAATCTGCCTCATAGACAGTCCAAACTTAGACAGACAGACATCAAATGGGAAAGGTTTCAAATAGTATATTAGGACGATTGATAAATCTGGCATATCTGTAGGCAGTATAGTCTAAGTGCAGTCCAGCTATTAAAGGGGTATTCCAGGAAAAAACTTTTTTTTATATATCAACTGGTTCCAGAAAGTTAAACAGATTTGTAAATTACTTCTATTAAAAAATCTTAATCCTTTCAGTACTTATGAGCTTCTGAAGTTAAGGTTGTTCTTTTCTGTCTAAGTAATCTCTGATGACACGTGTCTCGGGAAACGACCAGTTTAGAAGCAAATCCCCATAGCAAACCTCTTCTAAACTGGGCGGTTCCCGAGAAACGTGTCATCAGAGATTACTTAGACAGAAAAGAACAACCTAAACTTCAGAAGCTCATAAGTACTGAAAGGATTAAGATTTTTTAATAGAAGTAATTTACAAATCTGTTTAACTTTCTGGAACCAGTTGATATATATATATATATATATATATATATATATATATATATATATATATATATATATATAAAAAAGTTTATTCCTGGATAACCCCTTTAACTTGGAACCAGAACTGTTATCTTCAAAAGCAATTTTGACCATGCCTCCTTATAACAAGGCCATGCTCCATTTTTAGGTCCAGTGGAAAAATGTCTTAAACTCACAATAAATGTGGCACACATCCTGTAACACTTTTTCGTTCAAATAGCACCAAAGTTCTGGTGCACTTGCAATAGTACATTTGGGTCATTGGCTTAGTTGAGAACATTTTAAAGGTAGGCATCATATGGTGGCCCATGTAGTAGGCGGTAGTCCAGTTCTGTCCAAACGGGTGTCAGCATATCCTCTGATATAGACAATTTCAGAGATCCGTCCTTGATGTAGCCACACAGGAAGAAATCACAGGATGTTGTGGAGGCAAGGGCAACATGGTGAATCATTGTTTTAGATGCAGATGATCCAACATCCCTGTAAAGTTTCATTTAGGTATTGGACTATGGAGGTGCTTATCATCCTACTGATAGACAGCATTTGGCAGATCTGTCTTTGGTTTGGCATAAGCCATTTCTTTGCTATGTCCAGGTAGGAACTGCTGGTGACAGTATCCTTGGCAAAAAAGAAGGCACCATAAACTTTGCCCCTGCTGCCTGCACTAAACAGGTTTGCTTTAGGGGAGTCCCTCATGTGCCAAATCAGTTGGAGTCTGGGTGTTCAGACCCCCACCTATCACTAGAATGATGTGTGAGAAGCACTCAGCTAAGCACTTCTCTCCCCATTTTGTCTATAAGTCTATAGAGCCCATCTAGAGCAGCGGACAGCAACACTGGGAGAAAATAACTTTTGTTATGTCATGTCAGGGGTTGTAGGCATTTGTGCTACAACTTAGGTCATATTTTTGTTTGTTTTCTTGTTGAGAAAGATTCACATTGTCATGGGTTTTCCTTCCTATCATATAGAGTTTGCTCACATTATATGCACAACTAATATACTGTATATGGATGATTTCGAAAAACAAATCCCTCATTCATTTTGTCAAAGTCTAAAATAAACTTGCCTTCAGGACCAGGATGCAATTCTGCAAAGTATCTAAGTCAATCTCACTTCAAAGATACATAAGGGAAAGGGAGTGACAACCCTTCTGGGCATCACAAATTGGCACCCAGGGCAGTTTTCACTTTTTTAGCCCTCCGGTTGGGAGCTTAAACAGATATCCTAAAGAATAAACTCAGGATTTTGTCCTTGATTTCCCAGAATCCTGTGTGCCAGGTTATTGTTATTGTTACTATGATAAAACTGATTTTCACCTATGAGGTTACCACCCGCCTCCTTATGATTTAGTTGCATCCATAAATACCACACATGACGACGCGGTTTATTCATAGCTTTCACTAGATAGACACAAAAGATTAGGAAGAGACTTTGTGGTGACTCGAAAAAATATTTTTGAACTGTAAATTGTAAATTATTTACTTTAGCCTCAAGAGCTAATTTTTTATTTATTATCAGTGATGTCGTAGGTATTTGTGGTCAGAAGACAGAGCGACCAGTGGAGACCAGATGAGGTGGGGGAGAAGATGAGAACAGTGTCTGATTCTTGGGTCAGATTAGGCAGAAAGAGTAAATTATTGAAAAATACAAAAGGCAATATATGTATATATATATATATAAATTTATATATATAATACACAATTTTATATATATATATATATATATATATATATATATATATATATATATATATATAAAAACAAGCAAGTGGAGCGGCACATCAGTCCTTTAGTCACGGGGGGTGCAAGCGGAGATAAGCCCAGGTCAGGAGCTCTTCCTAGATCCAGATCACAAACATAAACCGCAGCGCACCTATATATATATATATATATATATATATATATATATATATATATATAATATACAATTAATATATATATAAATATATATATATATATATATACATATATATGTATACACACATTTATTTAAATAATATTGAATAAATATTAAAATGCAAATACTGTATGTACAATCTAAATGTGTGTCTGAGTGTATATATATATATATATATCTATATATATATATATGGTAGAGGGTGTGCTGCAAAGGGCAAATGGAATTACCCTAGGGGCAGATGGCATTAACCCCTTGTATTCGTGACACCAGGGCGTGGTTTATCCTCAATACCACCCAAAGGTATACTGCTGGATCCTGGGCTAGGCACAGGGGCAATAATGACTCTGACGCCAAGTTACAGACAACAGTAGCTTTACTGAGGTTAGACAGATGGAAAAATCTATACAGTTCAGCCAGGGCCCACGGAGGTGACCAGTGACTCAGAGACCTTAAGGGATTGCTGGGACTTGTAGTAAATGGGGTCAATTTAATGCAGGCCAGGTTTACTTGACAAATGATGACTGTGATTGACTACAATCACATGACAACACACATGACAAACTTCTTAAAGTTATAATACCTCTTTACACATTTTATAATACAACAAATGGTGAAACATATGTACATGGGGGAACAAGTGCAAGGGAGGCCCAGGGGACACTGCAGGAGGCTGCTTGACAGGGCAGCAAGGGTACGGGGTAACACCTCCCGTACTGGGCCACCACAAACTCCCCCTCTTGAAAACAGCCATCCTCGGCACCCAGACCTGGAGGGCGGACGATTACCAGTGGCCACTGAGGCCAAGTGGCAGTTCCTCGGGCATATTGGTATAAAATGTCCTTCACAGGTCTGGATAGTTAATAACAATAGCGGATGAGTCCATGTAGCACTTTAGAAATGTCCATACATGCTTCTTTGGGAAATACATTGGTAAACATGTGGGATTTATTACACTTGCAACTGCATTGGTAACATACCATAGACACTGGAACACATAAATTGCGGATTGGGCTGCCGGAGGCTATCTACCCAATACCTTAACTACTGGGGCCCTTTGGTACTAAAATACTTCTCCCCAGAACTCTATACATGTTTTATACAAAACACCATTGTTACCTCTCTGTACAGCATTTCTGTCTCTCTACGTGCTTTATTTAAGTTGCAGGGGAACCCTCTGGCCAGGAGAGCACCCTGTACACGGGACAGGAAAAATGTTAGAAACAGTACATATAAACATGTTGACATTATGGACTGGTAAAGAACACGTTAGATACATTCCTGACTAGACATTTTGACTAAGGTATATACACTTTGTATAGACTGACTAAATTAATTGGACTATGTGTCATACTGACAATTGTATATAGGTATTCTTTTTATTCCCTATATCTAGTGGGTAACTGTCCTTGTCTAGACCTTTGGGATCTACGCAACACCACCTCGGGGGAATATGGAACTCTTGCTTCTTCTGGAGCTCTTGGAACTTCCGAGGTGCAGCTGGTTCATCCTCAGCGAACTCAGGAGCTGGTATTAGTTTAGGACTGGTAGGGCCCAGAGTCACTGGCATCTCCGCAGGAGAGGCTGGAGACAGAGTTGGCTCTCTAGAGACTGGTGTAGAGACTAGAGTAGGTTGTACCAGCCCATGTGCTGGTGAGACACAGAAGATCGCAGGCTGGGTTGGAAAAAACATGGGGAAATCCATGGATGGGTGGATTCCCTCGGCTGGAATGTACTCTCTCGCAGGTCTGACAGCTAGAGGAGGGGGTATTGGGAGCACTAGATCTTCTTTCAGACATGACTTGATTCAGTTTCGGTGAACAACTTGCGGCTCGTACCCAGGCTTTTGTACTTCGTATACATCAGAGTCCGGATAGGGTACGGCCATCACAGTTCTGTCTCCCAGACAGAGTCTAACTTGTGTTTCCTTGGAAACTTCCGTAGCCAGACTTTATCACCCAATTGAAGTGGTTTGGCAGAAGCATGACAGTTATAGTCCTCCTGTTGTCTCTGCTGGGCCTCTTGATTTGGCCCATCTTTTTGCTGACAATTTCTTTGGCCTTTTGGATTCCTCTCTGGTGGTCAGAGACCAACTCAAGGGAGGCTTGCAGAGATTTGTTGAACGGGGCTTGGAGCCCAGATGTTCGGTCTTTAGGCAGCTGCCCATGTCGCCCCATCATTAAGTAGAAAGGGGTGTACCCCGGAGAACAGTGGACTGTGTTATTATAGATCTCTAATAGTTCGGGCAGCAGTCGGGGCCACTCTTCTTGTCTTGACACAGAGGCTGCTTGTAACATTTGGATAAAGACTTGATTGATGCGCTCACAGAACCCGTTCCCTTGGGTGTGGTAAGCGGTAGTCCAGAGTTTCTTGCAGGCATGGAATTTACACAGCTCTTGGAAGAAATGGGCCTTGAAGGCCATTCCATGGTCTGTTAGGAAACACTCCGGATACCCAAGGGTTTGCACCAAATTGGAGAAGAACATCTGGGCTGCTGTCTTGGCTGTAAGGTCTTTGATGGGTACAACGACAACCCATTTAGAGTAGTGATCCACCATGGTGAGAGCATAATTGTACCTGGCCGTGTAGTAGACAACTTCACATGGTCTAGCGCGACCAACTGGTTAGGCCTTTCACTCTGGATGGAATGGAGGGGTGCTCTTGCATCCTTGCGCATGTTCTTTGTGACGTTACAGACAGCACATTCACTGCACCATTTCTCAATGTTGCTCTGCATTCCAATCCAATAGAATCTTCACCAGACAGTAGCTTCGGTCTTGTGGACTCCAAAGTGTCCCAACTGATCATGGTATGCGTTGAGGAGCATCGTCGCATCTCTTCGGGGAACCAGAATCAGATGAAGTCGATCATCAGAGACTGGATCCAAAGAATTTTGGTACAACAGTCCTTTGTGCACAAACAATCGCTTCCTCTGTTGGCACAGACGTTTCATCTCGTAGCCACACTGGGCCCGGCATAGACGAGTTGGTACATTTTTCGCCAGAAGGTAGTCCAACAGATCTCCCATGACTCGACTTTCATCCTGAAGAGTCTTCCAGGTGCATAGGTCTTCTTTAACCTTTTCAGACCTGGGTTCACCGTCCATGAGGGCAGTCACAACATTCTGGTTCACGAACCGTTGGTAGAATGGGGGCATCTCCACGTCTTCCCACACATCTTCGACAGGTTGTTCTTTGCCGGTGAGTCATCCTAGACAGTGCATTGGCATTGACATTGCCCCTTCTGTACTTGATGGTGAAACTGTAATTGGCTAATCTTAAAGCCCAATGCTGCTCAATGGCACCCAACTTGGCAGTGTTCTGGTGGGCCAGCAGGTTATTATCCGTGTAGACAGTAAATGATGTTGCAGCCAAATAGTCTTTGAACTTTTTGGTCACGGCCCACCCAAGGGAAAGAAGTTCCAACTTGAAAGAGCTGTAATTTGCATCGTTCTTCTCTGCTCCTCGCTAGTTACGACTGGCATAGGCAATTACTCACTCTTGCCCTTCCTGGACTTGGGACAGGACAGCTCCCAGATCTTCAAAACTGGCATCAGTATACAGCCAGAACGGCTGCCTGTAGTCTGGATAAGCCAAGATGGGTGGTTCTGTCAGGAGATGTTTTAGAGCTCTTGCTCTTCAGCCCATTCAACAGGTACACTTCCATTGTAGTACTCCTTCGCTGTACCCCGTAAGAGAGCTGTGAGGGAC
The DNA here is from genome assembly GCF_029499605.1 of Hyla sarda. Lineage (NCBI taxonomy): Eukaryota > Metazoa > Chordata > Amphibia > Anura > Hylidae > Hyla > Hyla sarda. The sequence continues at coordinate 73,563,649 of NC_079200.1, read as the reverse complement.
TCTGGAATCTAGGCGAAGTGGGGAATGAAACGGCGGTAGTAGCCGGCAAACCCCAGGAAGCTCCTGACGTCTTTCACTGTGCACGGGGTTGGACAGTTCTTGACAACTTCCACCTTTTCAGGATTAGGCTGGACGCCGTCAGCGCTGACAACATGACCCAAGTAGTGGACCAGAGGTTTGAGCAAGTGACACTTTGATGGTTTGATCTTCAGCCCATGCTTGATCAGGACCTGGAAGACGTCTGACAGGTGGCTAAGGTGTTCCTGGTAGAACTTGGAATACACAATGACATCGTCCAGGTACAATAGGACACTTTGAAAATTCAGATGACCCAGGCACCTTTCCATCAGACGCTGGAACGTAGCAGTGGCACTGCACAGCCCAAACGGCATACATTTAAACTTGAACAGTCCCATGGGGGTCACGAAGGTGGTCTTTTGCCAATACTCCACGGCGATGGGCACTTGCCAATATCCACTGGTTAAGTCCAGGGTGCAGAAGTAAGCAGCCGACCCGAGGGTGGTGAGTGACTCCTCGATCATTGGCAATGGATAAGCGTCCTTGTGTGTGACATTGTTCAATTTTCCAGAAGTGGATGGTTCCGTCCTGACTTTCCTGGATTATGTCTGCCTCTTTCATGTCAGCCAGCATCTTCTTGCCAGTCTGATACATGCCAGACGTGACCGGACGGTGTCTTTCCTTGATAGATGGGCTGCTACCTGTGAAGATTCGGTGCTAAATCATTGAAGTCTGCCCGAAGTCTGTGGGGTGCTTGCTGAAATCCTCATGGTACCTCTTGGCAACATTGATGATTCCATTGACTTGATCCCTTGGGGTAGTGTCGTCTCCAACCTGGAGTTGCGCCCACCAGGGCTCTGGAGGGCTCACACTGGATCCTTCGGCCACATGAGCTGCATGCTGTCGGGCCACCAGACGTTCTGTCACAATGTCTTTCGACTTTAGGAGGTACAGCTGGGCTACAGAAGTGTATTTGGGCAAGACAGTAGGAGAATAAGACAGGTTCACTGACCGCACCAGGACTCTCCCGTTGAGGCTTCTCGCAGCTCGAACAAGAGGATAATCTTCCAATTGCATAGGTTCCAGCAGGGCTTGATAGTCCCTATACTTGACTTCGGGCCGTGAACGACACCAGATGATGGTGTCTTGAACTCGTACTCTGCAGATTTCACCTTGCTTGTTTGCAAACTTCTGCTCCGCCTGTAAAACTTTCAAGTGCTGCTGTGCAGCCTGCTGGCCTGAAAGGGGCATATGGGGAAGAGAGGCATGCAAGGCATCTAACACTTCAGTGAAACAATTCTTCATAATGTTCATCCCCAATATAGACTCAGCAGAGTCCATATCTGTCATATTAGTAACAATCACTCCCTGCTTGCTAAGTACATGCTCTCCCAAGTGAATGGTTGGTTCCCAGTATCCATTTCTGGGGACTGGTTGCCCATTACCCACAACTACTCGGAAGTTAACATCATCAGAGTCACACAATAAACTAGCATCCCAATGCTGATAGAAAACACTTTTAGGTATAGTTGACACTTGTGACCCAGTATCTATTAACGCCTCTAAAGGTACACCTCCTACAATAACTTTTACATTGGGGCAGGAAGCGACATAAATTGAGAGTCTTGGACCTGATGACTGTTTTCCTGAGGTCCGGTCCACAATCTCAGGGGAAATCTGTTTAAATCCCAGCATTGTATTTTTCAATGTCCTGACATATTACAGTAAGTGCAAAGGGGTCTTTAAGTCCCCAAGGGTCTATTGGGCGGAGGATTGCGGTTATTGAAATTGCAGGGAGTAGGAGCAGGGGCAGGTTTCCTAGGCATGGGCGGTTCATGGTCATGGTGGAGCAGCCCAAGTGGCAAGCTCCTTCACAGCCTAAGTCAGTTGTTCTTCACAGCCTTAGTCAGTTGTTCAATATCCTGCCTATCACTCTGTAAATCTGAGGCTGCAGTGACTGGTAAAGTAGAGGACACTGGGGCGGGGGCTGGTGACGGTGGTGGTATAGGTCTGGCTATCGCCCCTATTGGCTCTGGAACGGGTGTAAGTGGTGTGCAAACTTCCTCTGATTCAGTCCCGGACTCAATCACTTGGATAGCCAATCTTTTGAAAGTGGGGAATGACATGTTGGGGTTTTGGACCGCTAACATTCTCAGCTGGGCTTTGTCCGACTTATTATGAGCCTCATCAATAAATCTGTTCATTAACACCTTTTTGCCCTGCTCGGGAGTTATACCATCTAGTTTTTGGACAGTCTCTATGGCATTCTGCAGTGCTATGGCATATGCTCTCAAGGTCTCACCTGGCTTTTGTCGCCTTTCCTACAGCCGGAGACGTAGCTCTGACGGAGAGTTTGACTCAAATACCTTCAAACATCTGCTCTACAGTCGCCTTCTCAGAGGCTGGAAAGGTGCGGACTCTGGATCCTCTCTTTGAAATCCCTCAAGGTGAAGGGGTCTCCATTGTAGGTAGGGAGGGTAGGGTTCCCCATGAATACCGGTGCAGATGCTGGAACACCAGTACTGTTGATGCTGACTGCAGGCAGGGCTGGCAAGATCCTGGCTGCTGGGGCCGGTGATGACCTTGCTGCTGGAGATGAAGGGGCTCTGCCTCCTGGTTGATCTGGAGAGCTGGGTTCTGACATCCTGTTGAATTTTGAGTGCGCTGTCGCTTTAAGGGAAATAAGGTGCGTTCTCCTTTTAGATGCTTACTGTAGTGCAGCAGTGGCTTTGACTTGATTGATGGGGGTACTGTAATGGATGCTCCCCCTCTATTTTGCAGGCACTCAGTTGTAATCCGTCTTGCGACCAGACTTCCCGACACTAACGGGTTATTACTGACTGCTACTGGTTCTGGAGACTGGATACTGGCAATGGTGGGTGTTTGCAGAGTCTCTGCTGCAGCGGGAGCTTGACAGGTAACAACAGAGACAAGCGCAGTAGCCGTAGCTTCCAATATGGCTGTGCCCAGGGAACTTCCTGTTTTGGTCCGGTTGCCAAAATCTTCTCCTGTGCAACACAGGGCGGCTCTTTGGTTCCTCCTCGCAGCACTGCCGAGGCGTCATTGCTGGGGACTGACGGGGCGGAGCTGCGACCGCTCGCGCTGGTAGTCCCTGACCAAGTTAACCCTTTCAGGTTCTGACTCTATACAGTTCACACAGTTTACAGTAGCAAATAACAGTCTTTTCTTCACCTCCCCCTCTATTTCACAAGTGCCTCGGGTATAACACTTTCCAACGGCAAAGTCCTGTACACTTTCTGGTGCAAATTTTATTCGCATCGGCATGCGATTTTCTGACAAAATACTGGACACAGTTCAGACTGGGGAAGGACTTTTTGCATAAGGCACACACCCGTATCCTGTTTGTGACGCTAAAAGTTGTGGTAGAGGGTGTGATGCAAAGGGCAGATGGAATTACCCTAGGGGCAGATGGAATTAACCCTTTGTATTTCTGATGCCAGGGCGCGGTTTATCCTCAATACCACCCGAAGGTATAACGCTGGATCCTGGGCTAGGCACGGGGGCAATTACGGATGCCAAGTTACGGACAACAGTAGCTTTACTGAGGTTAGACAGGTGGAAAAATCTATACAGTTCAGCCAGGGCCCACGGAGGTGACCAGTGACTCAGAGACCTTAAGAGCTTGCTGGGACTTGTAGTAGATGGGGTCAATTGAATGCAGGCCACATTGACTTTGCAAATGATGACTGTGACTGACTTGACTGATGATTGACAATACTGAGACTGTGGCTTACTTGTGGCTACTTGTGGCTGCAGACTGGACTTGAGGCCTCCTATGACTCTGGACACACACCTACACTAACTGACTGCACTGGACCTCAGCAGGAAGCAAGAGAACAAGGAAAAAGAGAGAGAGCTAGCTCCTCCCAGGGCTTATTTGGGGGAGACTAGCAGGGAGCCCATAGGCCACCCCTGGGTCATCTGGTCACTGATACCTCCTGGGTAACAATCACATGACAACTCTCATGACAACCTTCTTAAAGTTATAACACCTCTTTACACATTTTATAATACAACAAATGGTAAAACATATGTACATGGGGGAACAAGTGCAAGGGAGGCCCAGGGGACACTGCAGGAGGCGCTTAACAGGGCAACAAGGGTACGGAGTAACACCTCCCATACTGGGGCACCACATATACATCTAAAAAATGAATATTGATAGTAATATCTGTGTGTTAATAAGCTGTGTTCGCATTGTGGTGACATTGTGGTTTTGCCACAGTTTTTCAAAATTGCTGTAAAACCAAGATATAGTAATTTTCTTTTAATCAAAATTAATTAACACTTTTATACAAAAAATTTATTTTATTTGTATTTTGTATTTGCCATGGTGGCATGCTCCTGTGTGTATGGTTGTTGTAGTGGCTATTTCTATGTGTTTTTTTAAATTTCCCTTTTATATTGTCTTTTACCTTAGATTAACGGCATTCCAAAATACAAAGGATACACAAAAATAAGTGAGTCTGGAGTCATAAATAATGTGGGTGTGGCTATAGTTGTTGATTAGACAGTAGGCGGAGCTTCTTATTGGTGCTGATTTCCCCATGACATAAACCATATTGAATTATCATTGCACCTCTATTGGCTTTTCTGTCATTCAGTTCATATTTAGAGCCTAAACCCTTATTCTCCTTGCCTTTAGATATACATACACCTTCAGCCTCGGCTCTGTGACTTTGTTCTTGGTGTCATAAAGTCATGATCCATCCCCTGTGATCGCTGATGTCAGCTACTCTACAGCTTGTATGCTTCATTATAGCTGACAATAAAAATAACTTTGCCTGGAGCAGATGATCTGAATACACACCTGGGAGGACAGAATTACCCGAAAATTCATGTCCTGTCATTGAACACCATTGTAATCTTAGGATGTACCATTTCTGGGTGTTATAAGGTGTGGGTGGGTAATATCGTGGGGGTGGGGGTCGTAAAAAATTCAACTTTTGGCAATCATGTGATTACTCTGCAGGTGTCATTATGTGATTGAGCCATTTAAAGGGGACTTAACTACCTACAAATAAGACACTTCTAGAGGTATGGAACCTATGTTCAGGTGTATAGAAGTGTTTTGGTGCCAGGGATATAAAGTGACAGACGCCAAAGTAGCAATTTTGGGCTTGTGCATCTATGTCCAACTGTAGGATAAATATAGCCATAAAAATTAGATAAAAGTCAGGCAAACTTGCCGATTTTGGTTGAACTGGCCACCCATCTGATGTATATGGTGGTCATGACATCCAATAACAGATGTCAGAGAGAAAAGAATTGGGAATGTTGGGTTTGAACTCTGGATCTTTTTGTTATTAAAGAGATAAACCACCACCAGAGGAGTTGGCAGCAGCTTTCTTCCATCTCCCCATTTATAACACATGCATACTCTACTGAGCCAAGTGTGCATGTGTATAGAGAGATAGGAAGAAAAAATAGTCAAAGAAACATGTTTTTGGTAAATAGCATCTTATTTGTATTAAGCTACACTGGCTAATTCTGGTAGCTCGATAACATTACTAATATCCCAAGTGATCAGCTGGTTTTGGAACATTTTATAGGGGAGAGGACAGTTGTCTGTGCCAATGATAATGCCCACAATTACATCAATAGTAGCCCAATTTCAGACTGGCCTACTAAGGGTGTCAATACACTTTCAATAACTATTCTATAAATGTTTGAATGGCTGACAGTTCTCTCTCCCGACCTCCTCATACATATAAATGTTTGGCATGGAAATTATGCCCTGTCAGTGTATAGTTGGGAGGTCACCATACTCTTTATAGAGTTGGCTGATCCTGCTGAAGTTGGCAGTTTTGGCCAACAGTTTAAGGTGTATGGTCACTTTAGGACCTCCTAGGGGCCCACAGCTCTGTTAAAATAATAGACACTCCAAAGGTGCCTACACACCTTCAATAGCTGTTCAGCAAAACAACTTTCACTCCCGTTCACACCATACTATGAACATTTGGCTTGGCTGAACATTCATCTATTCTACCTGGGAGAAGACAGGTAAGCTGCTGTCAGACAGGCATTGGTGTATCACTCTGAAAACAAAAGCGTTGTGCAGTTGCAGTCCAACATATCCGATCCTTTGGGAGACCCCCATATGCAAGACAGTTGGTCAAAAATTTTAAGGTTTGGACAACTTTTTACTAATGTATATAGAAATCTTAACGCAACAGATCCCCCCAAAGACAACCCCATATGGAGTCAATTGTTTTCCAACCAGGCTCCCTCCTATTAGACCATTAACAGTAGACAAGAACATGGCTTGTATAGATGGAAAATTGGCCCTCAGAAATGTCTAATCCAGAACCTCAATGTTACACAGATTTCTTTAAGTGGATTGTGGGATTTTTTTGTCCATTTTCCTTTAATGGGAGGAGAAAATTATTGTCAGGTGCTGCATATTTAGCAATGTAGCATAAGGTATCAATCGGTCTAATAGATGAGAATCTCTCCAACTTTCAGGATTTTAATTGCAATTATTGAATACAAAACCAAGAAACAGATAAAAAAGCTGAACATGTGAACACACACCTAGGCCTCAGCTCAGTGTAGATGAAAGTCTACACCAGATTCTTACTGTAGAGTCAGTTATTGTAATGCCGGCCCCTTGTTTTATGGTAACAATATACATTGTCTGGGGGGGTCGGAGAGTCTGTACCCAACATAAAGCCATTTACAATGACAGAAGTGCCCCACTGTGCTGTGTTTACTGTACACAGATACACAGAGGTGTAGGCCCTTACAGAAGGTGCCAGCGTACAGGAGCCGCCATTCACATCCCAATAAAAGCCCTTTATAAGGCTGTGCTGCCTGCTGGGATACTGCTGCTTGTGTGCTTGCTCTCTTTGTATATTCCAGCAGTTAATTGTATATTGTTGTGCAAGAAACATTGTATCCAAGGCCTTAAAAGGTTCTTGTAAAACTCTGTGGCTTCTGCCAGAAAAAGATGGAAGAATTTTTATTTGCAAACATTTCCTCTCACTGACAGGATATAAAAGTCATTGCATTGTCCACCTATGTCCTGGACTATTTAGCCAGTAAACACCCTCTTGGCTAAAATGAAGCGTAGTCTCAATTTTAAGTTGCCATTGTGTGGCATGGATCTAAACATTGTAGTTGGCCATAAGACCAATCAGAGCAAAGCCATAGAGTGACAGCCAGATGGAGATAAATTCTTTCTGGTATATTTAGCTCAGAGGGTTGGCAATGGTTAGTAAACCTCTCATTTTTGACCAGGTATTGGGGGGGTATTTCAGTGCAAGACCCTTTATCAAAGCTTTGATAAACCGTTTTGCACCCGAAACGTGTCGCACCTGTGGCAACATTCACGGTCTTATAAAACAATAAAGATGGAATGTTTTTCACCGCACTGACATGAATTCTGGGTTTTTGTTGTGTATAAATAAAAAGTAATGAGGTGCAGAGCAATTCTTTACTAAGTGACTGGTAGTGACTGGTTAGCGTGTATGTTAAACCTCTCCTGCTCTGGACAGTTCCTGAGACAGACAGAGATGTCAGCAGAGAGCACTGTTGTCAGACAGAAAAGAACAACTCAACTTCAGTAGCTGATAAGTACTGGTAGGATGAATATTTTTTAAAAGAACTAATTTACAAATCTGTTTAACTTTCTGGAGCCAGCTGATATGGAATTTTTTTTTTTTTAAACTGGAATACCCCTTTAAGCAGCCTTTGATAGGAAGCAGCCTTTGAAAGGCCTATAGTGACTTGGTAGGATAGGCTTAGAGCCAACAAGCACTTTGGCACAGCCCAACTTCTTGGGACCTTCTGCGGAGGTCAAGGTCCTGACCTTAGTTTAAGGACCTTTAATAAGGTCAATATGACACAGTATTAAATAAAGGTATTTTTCATTATAGGGGCCCCTCTTACTCACATCCTTATGGTTTACATTCAGAAGCTGAAAACCTGTCCTGATCACGTCCCACCCTAAAGGCTCTTTGCAAGAAGTTCTGATACACTGTACATAGCCCACAACAAGCAGAATTCTAAAAATAGTAATTTAAACAAAGTCTATTAGCGAATCATCATAAATATATACATTTACCATTCTCTTAGGCACTAAGCACATCCCCCATAGCTACATCACTGCCCCAAGCCCTGGATTTTAGCAGTTCCTATCCTTGGTAAGTAGTTTTTAGAGCACTTTGTTTAGTATCTAACTTAAAAAAGACTTTTGTCTTAACACTTCAGGCACCAGAGGGCTAAACACTCAGTGCAGACTAAAGTGACCCCCTCCCCACACATGCACTTGTCCCTCCTTGTATTTTGGTAATAGCCCTTGTAGGACCATTAAGACTGCTCCTCTTCTGCCTCTACCCCATGGGTAATTGTGTAGCATTGTCCGGACAGTCTGGTCAAACCACCCCGGCCTGTCTGTCAGCTGAAGACAACAGTCCTGGGGGTTTTTCTTAGAACCTGCCGAACCATCCTGACGTCAGAGAGATATGGAATGATAGGAACCTTGGCTGTTGCCTAGGGTCACACAACGCATCGCTGAGCAATATGTTTGCCTTGCCTGGGGCAGACAGCTGGAACTCATCAATAGACCTTAGTGTCCTTCTATAGAGGTGAGGGTGGGGCGGTATTAGATGCAGGTTACTAAATATATATTTTTCAATCAATTTGCATTGCTTGAGACCCCCATTCTTTCCACAGTACGAATAACATAACTTTGAGGAGGGTGTAAAGTCTTCTATAAAGACCCAAAGACTTCAAAACTCTACCCTAGAGGGCTCAGTGCAGCAGACGTAACCCGTGGCTGAGTGTCTCCTGGGGGTACCTGATGGTGTTGACCTGTCTTGTACTTCATGTGCTGTGTATGGCCAGAAGGTGTGGAAGCCACTGAAGAATTTAAAGGGCCAGTAACCCTGAAGTGCCCAGAGATATCAGTCCCATATGATGTAAATATCTCCAGTGCTGAGAACCTCCAGTGACATATTGGCCGGCATTTATCATTGTAGGTGTAAGTGAAGCATTTATCATTGTAGGTGTAAGTGAAGCATTTTTTGCACCTTTTTTGTGTGTGCTGGTAATGTGTAGGAGCACCAAATTTATTAAATGGTCACAGAGCATTTGATAAATTTTGTGCAGGTCACATTTATTGAAATTTCTCTCTTCACATACACCAAAAAGCTAAGCTAAGTCTGGGCTGGTGTAGCTTTAGAGACATTTCAGTAGCTTTGCGCCTTTTCACAAAAAGGCGCAGTTCTGCGCCTTTTCACAAAAAGGCGCAGTTCATAAAACCCTTCCAAATCATGTGTATTGCCAAAATCAGTGCATTGCAACTCAAAATCAGCAGAAATGTGTAAACCAAAAGGCGCAAAGAAGGCGCAAATAAACCCTGCTTGCGCCTTTTTTGTGCCTTTTCTAGACACAAAAACCAGTCTAAAGGCAATGATAAATGTCGGCCATAATGTATAGTAGTGCTTCTGCACTCATCCCATTGAAAAACACTTTAACCAATATTTATCATTGTCTTTAGAAAGTTTTTTTGTCTCTACAAATGGGGCAAAAAAGGCGCTAGAAGAATTTATTTGCACCTTTTTTGCGTCTTTGGTTTACACATTTCTGCTGATTTTGAGTTGCAATCCACTGATTTTGGCAATACACATGATATGGAAGGGTTTTATGACCTGCGTCTTTTTGTGAAAAGGCGCAAAACCACTGAAGAGTCTCTAAACTACACCAGCCCAGACTTCGCTTAGCTTTTTGGTGTATGTGAAGAGAAAAATTTCAGAAAATGTGACCTGCACAAAATTTATCAAATGCTCTGTGACCATTTAATAAATGTGGTTCTCTTACACATTACCAGCACACAAAAAAAAGGTGCAGAAAAATGCTTCACTTACACCTACAATGATAAATGCTTCACTTACACCTACAATGATAAATGCTTAACTTACACCTACAATGATAAATGCTTCACTTACACCTACAATGATAAATGCGGCCTGTAGTCAGCCTCTCTCTATCCTGAAATGGCTGATAACAAAGAGCACTAGACTATACGCAACAGCACAATTTTGGTTACTGTCCCTTAAGGAAGCTGACAATCCAATACTTTTCATATAGAAAGAAAGGTGTGGGCCCTTTTCACACCACAATCTTGGTGTAGGTTTGTCCAAGGCATATGGCAGGTATCAATAGACCATCACCCACTGGAAGCCAGAAGAGAATAATTTTTTCCTCCATTCAGGTTTCCATTCTCCATTGGAGTTTCATAAAAAAAAAAAAAAAAAAAAAAAATATATATATATATATATATATATATATACACATATATATATATATATATATATAAATGAACATTAAAATGATTTAGATGTTTATTGGCACATTTCAGAAGGGCCTGTACATGAGCTTTCTTGAGCATGGGCGCCTTGTGGGGTTGCAGGATTTCAGTCCTTCATGGCGTAGTGTGTTACCAATTGTTTTCTTGGTGACTATGGTCCCAGCTTCCTTAAGATTATTGACAAGATCCTCCTGTGTAGTTCTGGGCTGATTCCTTAAAGGGGGACTCCGCTGCACACATCTTATCCCCTATCCAAAGGATAGGAGATAATATGTTAGATCCCAAGGGTCCCGCTGCTGGGAATCCCCGTGTTCTCTGGGCCGGCACCCCTGTCATTTGGAGCACGGAGCGAACTTCGCTCCATGCCCGATGACTGGCCATGCAGGCTGCCACTCTCCCTCCATTCAAGTCTATGGGAGGAGGCATGATGACTCTGTACTAGATGTCACACCCCCTCCCATAGACATGAATGAAGGGGGCGTGGAATTAAGTCACGAATGCGGAAACTGCAAGCTTTTGTACTCTGGACACCGCAGCTGATGGCCTGGAGATCGCAGGACCCCCACAATGTGTGCAGCGGAGTACCCCTTTATGATACATTCACACGTATGCAGATTTGATGCGCAGGATTTATGCTGCAGATTTCAAAGTAAACAGAATGACTGAGCAAAGCTTCTAATCTGCAGTTACAAATCCTGTGCACGTACCCTTAATGTTCTCATGATCAAGAAACTCCATGCAAGGTGAGATCCCGCATGGAGCCCCTGACTAAGGGAGATGGACACTTATTTTGTGTTTCTTCAATTTGCGAATAATCGCATCATCTGCTGTATACTTCTTACCAAGCTTCTTGGTGATGGTCTTGTAGCCCATTCCAGCCTTGTGTAGGTCCACAATCTTGTCCCTGATATCCCTGGATAGATTTTTGGTCTTGTCCATGGTGGAAAGTGTGTAATCTGATAGGTTGATTGCATCTGTGGACAGGTGTCTATTATACAGGTAACAAGCTGATATAAGGAGCAGTCTCTTTAAGGCTATGTTCACATGGTGGAATGTCCGCATGGAAAATCTCTGCTGGCCGAACAGTGTGGAAGATGAATGCAAAATTCCGCACAGAAATTCTGCTCTGTGAACCCAGACTAAGAGAGTGCTTCTAATCTCAGCTCGTCACCTGTATAAAAGACACCTGGACATCCTGTACTGATCCTGTTATATCCTGTATTATACTCCAGAGCTGTACTCACTATTCTACCGTTCTACTGGTGGAATCACTGTGTACATACATTACATTACTTATCCTGTACTGATCCTGAGTTATATCCTGTATTATATTCCAGAGCTGTACTCACTATTCTGCTGGTGGAGTCACTGTGTACATATAATACATTACTTATCTTGTACTGATCCTGAGTTATATCTTGTATTATACTCCAGAGCTGTACTCACTGTTCTGCTGGTGAGGTCACTGTGTACACACATTAAATTACTTATCCTGTACTGATCCTGAGTTATATCCTGTATGATACTCCACAGCTGTACTCATTATTCTGCTGGTGGAGTCACTGTGTACATACATTACATTACTTATCCTGTACTGATCCTGAGTTATACCCTGTATTATACTCCAGAGCTGAATTCACTAATCTGCTGGTAGAGTCACTGTGTACATACATTACATTACTAATCCTGTACTGATCCTGAGTTATATCCTGTATTATACTCCAGAGCTGTACTCACTATTCTGCTGGTGAGTCACTGTGTACATACATTACATTACTTATTCTGTACTGATCCTGAGTTATATCCTGTATTATACTCCAGAGCTGTACTCACTATTCTGCTGGTGAGGTCACTGTGTACATATATTACATTACTTATACTGTACTGATCCTGAGTTACATCCTGTATTATACTCCAGAGCTGTACTCACTATTCTGCTGGTGAGGTCACTGTGTACATACATTACATTACTAATCCTGTACTGATCCTGAGTTATATCCTGTATTATACTCCAGAGCTGTACTCACTATTCTGCTGGTGGAGTCACTGTGTACATACATTACTTATCCCATACTGATCCTGAGTTATATCATGTATTATACTCCAGAGCTGTACTCACTCTTCTGCTGGTGAGGTCACTGTGTACATACATTACATTACTTATCCTGTACTGATCCTGAGTTATATCCTGTATTATACTCCAGAGCTATACTCACTATTCTGCTGGTGGAGTCATTGTGTACATACATTACTTATCCTTTACTGATCCTGAGTTATATCCTGTATTATACTTCAGAGCTGCACTCACTATTCTGTTGGTGGAGTCACTGTGTACATACATTACATTACTTATCCTGTACTGATCCTGAGTTACATCCTGTATTATACCCCAGAGCTGTACTCATTATTCTGCTGGTGGAGTCACTGTGTACCTACATTACATTACTTATCCTGTACTGATCCTGAGTTACATCCTGTATTATGCTCCAGAGCTGTACTCACTATTCTGCTGGTGGGGTCACTGTGTACAAACATTACATTACTTATCCTGTACTGATCCTGAGTTATATCCTGTATTATACTCCAGAGCTGTACTCACTATTCTGCTGGTGGAGTCACTGTGTACATACATTACATTACTTATCCTGTACTGATCCTGAGTTATATCCTGTATTATACTCCAGAGCTGTACTCACTATTCTGCTGGTGAGGTCACTGTGTACATACATTACATTACTTATCCTATACTGATCCTGAGTTATACCCTGTATTTTACTCCAGAGCTGTACTCTCTATTCTGCTGGTGGAGTCACTGTGTACATACATTACATTACTTATCCTGTACTGTTCCTGAGTTATATCCTGTATTATACTCCAGAGCTGTACTCACTATTCTGCTGGTGGGGTCACTGTGTACATACATTACATTACTTCTCCTGTACTGATCCTGAGTTATATCCTGTATTATACTCCAGAGCTGTACTCACTATTCTGCTGGTGAGGTCACTGTGCACATCTATTACTTATCCTGCATTCACCCAAGTCATCCTAAAGTTCTTTTCTTTAATATCAATAATATAATATTAACAAAACAAATACCACAAGTAACTGAACATAATTTAATAATACAGACAAACACAACAGGACAACATGACACAATACACAAACATAACTTGTGCTTTTTTTTTTACCCGCTCCCAGAAAATATCCCAGCAGATCACATTATTTACTTATATACATAATAACTATGACAAATCCATTAGCTGCTTGTTGACCGTTTCCTGCACGGAAATCGAATGGTAACATTTTTTTTTTTTTTTTATGGAATTGCAACAATTAATTTATATATTTGCTGTTTTCCATTTTATATCAGAAATAAGTCGTGACCTTTTTTCATCTGTCATAATAACGCTTTGAATTTTTTTGGGTTTTCTCCAGGTATATCACATGACACGTCCCACATACTCATTTTTGCTACAGCAGGTGTCCGGTTTCAAAGCTCCTCGGATCGATACATCATACGGTGAAGGGTAACCTCAGATTTGATGGAAGGGCGACAGCTCGGTTTTGTTCTCACACTTTTAAGAATTTGCGCTGACTCTTCCATAGAAAGGTTAAGGAGAAGAAAACTACAGATACGATCAAATATTTAGAAAGATCGTCACTTGTAAATCATAACCACGGATTCTACACTTTATAAGAGAATTCCAGAATTACAGTAAAGACTGACACTCATACAAGCAGCATGTAAAGCAGTGTTTTCCAACCAGGGTGCCTCCAGCTGTTGCAAACCTACAACTCCCAGCATGCCCAGATAGCCTTCGGCTCATGCAAGCAGCATGTAAAACAGTGTTTTCCAACCAGGGTGCCTCCAGCTGTTGCAAAACTACAACTCCCAGCATGCCCGGACAGCCTTCGGCTCATGCAAGCAGCATGTAAAAGTGTTTTCCAACCAGGGTGCCTCCAGCTGTTGCAAAACTACAACTCCCAGCATGCCCGGACAGCCTTCTGCTCATGCAAGCAGCATGTAAAAGTGTTTTCCAACCAGGGTGCCTCCAGCTGTTGCAAAACTACAACTCCCAGCATGCCCGGACAGCCTTCGGCTCATGCAAGCAGCATGTAAAACAGTGTTTTCCAACCAGGGTGCCTCCAGCTGTTGCAAAACTACAACTCGGCTGTCCGGGCATGATGGGAATTGTAGTTTTGCAACAGCTGGAGGCACCCTGGGTGGGAAACACTTATGTAAAATGTAGATTTTTACTCCATTGCGCTACAAGGTAATGGTTTTGGCTCGGTCAGGTGTATGGAGCCCTATAGATACATCGACAGACACACACCACATATGCTAAACCGAGGGCCTGAATGCAGTGTGTACAGGGCCCTAATTGTTGCAGAATGAAAATTTCTGCAACCTTCTCTACTTTACAGTTCCATAAAATTTCTTCCAAGATCTCTGCTTGCTGTCGGCGAACAGAAACATTCCGTGCAGAGTGAAGAAATATGTCAATGTTACTGCTTTATGATGCAGTAAAACATATGGACGCAAGATGACGGGGGTGACAAGATCAATCAGCCATAGCAAGGCATGAAAGGGCCCGAGCAGGGAGATGTGGCTACTTGTTAATGTGACGGACCGGCCCACTGAGAGATAAATTAGTTCTAGCAGGCCTGGGGCATAGGACTAGTTTAGGGATAATCTAATATATAGCAGAGCTGCCGTAATCCATTCAAACAGCTTCATCATCACCCCCGGGGCCCTATGATAATGAGCTGCCCAGGCTAGGTGATGAACAGCAGATGACCGCTGCTAAATGCTGGGGGGGGGGGGGGGGTACAGTCAGATTCCATTGATACAGCTTTAAGAGGCTGATGGCTTTTTGATAGAAGACCTTTTCGTTTTCATGACGACCGACTACCCTCAATAACAGACATACCAACTTCATGGACTAGGAGAGGAGCGGCTGTCAGATAGCAGTGGTTCTGCTTATCTCAGAGGTCTCATCAGTAAGGGTCTATGCACACCCCGAAAGTTCCGCCAAGAGAAATTCTGAGCAAAGATTCCATGGCAGTTATTTATCATTGATCATTGTGTTCTATTGCTTTCTTTGGTCTGCATTTGCAAATTTTTGTTATTTTTGACGCTGATTGCGGGGTTTTTTTTGCATTTTTTTTCTTCCAAGTTCTAAAATCCGTCACTTTTTTAAAGTGACGGATGCAGTGGTCACGAATTTATTATCTGCGTGTTTTTGATTTTTGCACAAATTTTGCTGCAACTGCTGCAAAAAAAAAAAAAATAAAATAAAATAACCCCACCTCCTGACCAGGTGTAAAAAAGATTACTACTCCCAAGGTTGTCGCTCCAGCTCCTGTCTCTGGCCCTCCGATGTCTTCGCTGTTAAAGAAATCCTCGCGTCCAAAAAGGTCAGAGGCAAAAAAAATTTCTCGTAGATTGGGAGAACTGTGGCCCCGAAGAAAGGTCTTGGGAACCCGAGGATAACATCCTCAACAAGGAGCTTATTCGCAAGTTTTTGGGTTCCAAAAAGAGGGGGAGACCCAAGGGGGGGGTACTGTTATGCCAAGCGCTCCGGGCTTACTACTGTCTGTTTGCAAAAAATAAAAAATCATCATCCAGAGTGAAAGAGAGGGAATAAGGTAGAGAATAAGAACATTTAAAGACATAAATAGTAAAAAAAAAAAAACTGCAAATGAAAAATAAAGCAGTTGTCCATATGAAACAATCAGATATATTTTTTTAAGGTACAAAAAAGGAATGGTAAAGATGTAAGATACAATAAGATTGTTAGCAATGGCCAAAATCTAACAATTTCATGTGCCCAAGTTTAAAAAAAATTGCTTGAAAAAGACCTCATTGAGAAGGATTTAAACGTTGCTTCACTATTGGGTGAATAAAGTTATTTTTGTACATTTGGATCGCTGGAGTGCTGCCCTATTCTTTTGTGGATATATACCTGATTGGGACACATTGATCAAGTCCAACATAGGACTGAGCACCTGCCTAGATCCGGGGATCTGAATCCCACACAGTGACACTCAACATTTGGAATTTATATATATATATATATATATATATATATATATATATATATATATATATCGGACATTTTTTTTCTTCTTCCTGGCCTATGGCAAGGTAAACCACTATTCAAATGTGAGACTCTCTTTGAAGACCTTCTTTAAGACATTTATTTGCCTTAAAATTAAAACTAAAACAAATAAAGCCAAACACACAAACAAACAAGCTCTTTAGAAGCCGGGTAGACATGATCTGAAAGCACCGGTAGAAAATGATCTGGGTGCAGATCTGCGTGAAATTTATCATGGTCACTGCGACAATATGATAAATTTAGAGCAGCACCACAAAAAAAAAAAAAAAAACATCTAGACAAACCACAAAAAGGATCCAGCCAAGACCATTATGATAAATAACCTCCAGTTTGCTTTTAAAGGGTACCTCTCATCAAATAAACTTTTGATATATTTTAGATTAATGAATGTTGAATAACTTTCCAATAGAATGTTAATGAAAAATATGCTTCTTTCTATTGTATTTTTCCCAATCAGTCCTGTCAGCAAGCATTTCTGACTCATGCTGGAGTCCTAAACACTCAGAGCTGCCAGTCTGCTTTGTTCACAGCCAAACAGGCTGTGAACAAAGCAGGCTGGCAGCTCTGAGTGTTCTCCTTTGTGAACAAATCAGACTGGCAGCTCGTAGTGTTTAGGACTCCAGCATGAGTCTGAAATGCTTGCTGCCAGGACTGGTAGGGAGACCCCTAGTGGTCATTTCTTCAAAGTGGAAAATTAAATAGAAAGAAGCATATTTTTTAATAACATGCAATTGTAAAGTTATTCTGCATACATTAATCTATAATATATCAAAAGTTTTTTTGATGAGAGGTACCCTTTAAATGAAATACAATTCTACCACAGAAGTTCTGCAGTGCGCACAGTGAAGACAATGGGAGGCTGCTGCATTGGAATCTTCGTCTGGAGAAATTTTTCCGGGTGGAAATTCTGTAGTGTGCATGGGCCCTTAGGATCTGGCAGTTATAGACCATGAGGGTCCTATTACATTGGGGGGGGGGGGGATTATTGGCCGATCTTCTGTGTCCTAGTCCCAGACATCAGCCAACGAACGAGTAAACGCTTGTTCTTATGCAGATCTTATGGCTCTAACCTGCGAAAAAAATCCTTTTCTCTTGTTTGTACTGTGTATTAGGTGATGTGGGGCAGACACATGATAGAAGTACGGACCACAACCGTGCCCGAGCAATGTGATTGGCTCAGTAAAAGAGGTTGGCGCTTATGTCGTTACGGGCAAGGTAGAATCATTGCATAATGAAACATTCTAGATTCTATTTGACTTTGTGTGTTTAATACCTCGCTATCTCTGCTTTCCATCAGTAATACCAGACATTTTGTTTACATCCAGAGATAGTTTGTTACAATGTAACAGGACAGGAGAGAGATTTTCACTGCTGATGCGTTCATTCACCTGAAGGTTGTCCATGCTGGATACAGTTGTGATCCGATACAGGACTGGTTAGTGTCCCAATAGGTATGAGGACCGACCCCTAGTAGTGGGATTTTCAGGTGCCGTTTTCTTTACTAAATATAAAAAAATAAAAAATAAATAAAAAACCAAATTACAAAAGGTCTTACATTTTCCTCATTAACAACATATAAAAAGTTTTTGGATCTGACAGTGCTCCTTTAAGCTTTGTATATATGCAGCAATTCACCTCCTGTAGGCTTACTATTTAGGAGTCTCGGAAAGCTTGGTGACAACTGCCATGACAGCAGTGATGAGCTTTTCTGGAAACAATTGAATCAAATCTGACAGCAGAGGATGACATAGGCAGGGCCATATTTACATCTTGTCAATGCGCCCTCTTAGGCTGAGATGCCACATAAATGCCACAAAAAACTGCCCTGTCATTTTGCACTACCAAGATGCCGTTAAAAATGGCGGGTTGTGGTATGGGCATTTTTTCTTGGGCATTTTTTTGTTATTTATTTCCTACCTGGTCTATAGGAGGAAAAATGGCAATGTTTTCTGATAAAAATGATTAGAGATGAGTGAACTTACAGCAAATTTGATTCGTCACGAACTTCTCGGCTCGGCAGTTGATGACTTTTCCTGCATAAATTAGTTCAGCTTTCCGGTGCTCTGGTGGGCTGGAAAAGGTGGATACAGTCCTAGGAGACTCTTTCCTAGGAATGTATCCACCTTTTCCAGCCCACTGGAGCACCTGAAGGCTGAAATAATTTACACAGGATAAGTCATCAACTGTCGAGCCGAGAAGTTTGTGATGAATCGAATTTACTGTAAGTTCGCTCATCTCTAAAAATGATTTAAAACAATGCCATGCCCTCAACATGCTACTTTGGAAAACTAGCCCAGAGCTGAAGGGCCTATGAAATTCCACTCTGAATTATTATAGAGTAAAATCTGCTTGTAGCAGAATCCTATTGATCTTAAAGGGGTTTCCAGGAAAAAACTTTTTTTTTATATATAGATCAACTGGCTCCAGAAAGTTAAACAGATTTGTAAATTACTTCTATTAAAAAATCTTAATCCTTTCAGTACTAATGCGCTTCTGAAGTTTAGGTTGTTCTTTTCTGTCTAAGTGTTCTCTGATGACACCTGTCTTGGGAACCGCCCAGTTTAGAAGCAAATCCCCATAGCAAACCTCTTCTAAACTGGTTGGTTCCCAAGACACATGTCATCAGAGAGCACTTAGACAGAAAAGAACAACCTTAACTTCAGAAGCTCATAAGTACTGAAAGGATTAAGATTTTTTAATAGAAGTAATTTACAAATCTGTTTAACTTTCTGGAGCCAGTTGATTTTTTTCCTGGATAACCCCTTTAATGGGATCCTGCTGCTCAGTGCACACTATGAAACTTCTGGATCTGGATTATACCGAAAGAATAAACATGTTTATGGGAGAGACAGCGGTCGGCACAACCCGCTTCTCCTGTGGTGTATACGAGCGGTCAAATAGGAAGGCGAGACTGATGGGCTGGTGCTGGCGGTGCTCAATCTCAGCAAAGAATATGCAGGTAGGCGATATTGCAAAAATGGAACAAAGTAAATGAGAGGCCACTCACCAAGTCCGTGCTCCAAGATTTATTCTTACAAATTCATTGCATTAAAACACGCCAGCAGGACGAGGTTAGACACCTGGATGGCGTCTGACCTCGTCCTGCTGGCGTGTTTTAATGCACTGAATTTTTAAGAATAAATCTTGGGAGCACAGACTTGGTGAGAGGCCTCTCATTCCTTTGTTCCATTTTCACATAAACATGTTTATATTTTAGCAAAATCTGTCCGGAAAAGACCAATAATCAATGGGACTTTGAATTGCAGGGGTTAATTAATGCTGTAAATTCCGCACAAAATGAACCTCGATTGTAGGCGACCTGGATCCGCTGAAGGAATTCCTTGCTGAATTTTCGTAGTCTGCATGGGCCCCGTAAAAAGCCACAAAAGGGTGAAAAAATGGCCAAAGAACAAAACAATGTCATATGGGTCTGACCTTTCCTGCTTCCCTAGTGACTCCCAGTATAAATCTTGCCACGTTTCTTCATGCAGATCTGTTGAAATATTTGCCTCAAAAACTGCACACGTTACATGCGGAATTTGTTCCAGATTCACCATGGATCTCGTTCCTATACATAGAACGTAAATCAGTCTCACATCCACAACATAATGGGTGGCTGCAAATCTGCAGAAAAATTATTCTCCGATGGATTCACCCAAAGGCCATGTTCACACGACGTAACATTTGCAGAATGTCCTCTCAGAAAACATGGGTGGACATTCCACAAATAGCATGTAGAAGAAAAGAGCAGCAGCCAGCACTCACCATCCAGGGGTCTCTTCATTACAGGATACAGTGCATAATCGAACACACAGCGGGCAGGGTGTAGAGGGTAGGGGTATCAGGACAGCACTGTTTCGCACGTCACCTACGCTTCCACAAGCCGATAATCGGTTGTCCTGATACCCCTACCCTCTACACCCTCCCTGCCCGCTGTGTGTTCGATTATGCACTGTATCCTGTAATAAAGAGACCCCTGGATGGTGAGTGCTGGCTGCTGCTCTTTTCTTCTTTTCTTCTTCAATAAGATGAATGAACACTGACACTTCCACCACTAGTATTCACACTGTTCCCTCAGGTGAGTAGCCCAAAAACTTCTCGCACCTCCCCTGGTTGCGGTTGTGCACAGTGCTATACAGAATAGTCAAAATTCATATAGGAGAAAAGAGCAGCAGCCAGCACTCACCATCCAGGGGTCTCTTTATTACAGGATACGGTGCATAATCGAACACACAGCTGGCAGGGTGTAGAGGGTAGGGGTATCAGGACAGCACTATTTCGCGCGTCACCTACACTTCCATGAGCTGATAATCGGCTCGTGTAAGCGCAGGTGACGTGCGAAACAGTGCTGTCCTGATACCCCTACCCTCTACACCCTTCCTGCCCACTGTGTGTTCGATTATGCACTGCATCCTGTAATAAAGAGACCCCTGGATGGTGAGTGCTGGCTGCTGCTCTTTTCTTCAATAAGATGAATGAACACTGGCACTTCCACCACTAGTATTCACACTGTTCCCTCAGGTGAGTAGCCAAAAAACTTCTTGCACCTCCCCTGGTTGCGGTTGTGCACAGTGCTAGAAGAAAAGAGCAGCAGCCAGCACTCACCATCCAGGGGTCTCTTCATTACAGGATACGGTGCATAATCGGACACACAGCGGGCAGGGAGGGTGTAGAGGGTAGGGGTATCAGGACAGCACTGTTTCGCACGTCACCTACGCTTCCACGAGTCGATAATTGGCACGTGGAAGCGCAGGTGACATGCGAAACAGTGTTGTCCTGATACCCCTACCCTCTACACCCTCCCTGCCTGCTGTGTGTCCGATTATGCACCGTATCCGGTAATAAAGAGAACCCTGGATGGTGAGTGCTGGCTGCTGCTCTTTTCTTCCACATGAATTTTGCCTATTCTGTATAGCACTGTGCACAACCGCAACCAGGGGAGGTGCGAGAAGTTTTTTGGCTACTCACCTGAGGGAACAGTGTGAATACTAGTGGTGGAAGTGCCAGTGTTCATTCATCTTATTGAACTCCACAAATAGCGGTTGCCGGCAGAATATGCCATTATTAGAACTGCTTTTCCGAGCGGATTACGGCAAAAGAATTGATATGTAACAAGTATTACTCATTTTTATTTCATTCACTAAAATACTGCCCCCCCCCCCCCCCCAATACTGCTGCCCTAGGCACAGACCCTGGGTCTATTTACTAGGAAATTCTTTTCTTTTGAGGGGGGAGGAAGAGATCCCCTCTAAACACCTCCCAGTTATGATTTTACTTTCCAGATTGTGAGTTTACAGACTTGTAATAAAGTTTTTCCTGTTGATCTCTTCCTGTGGGCGGTTTTATAACCCTGCACCCCGGGAGCCATTACTTTTATAACGTGTTAACAGGTGTGGAGTTCATTAAACATGTATGAGTCAATTGTCATACAAGGTAGCACTCAATGCATTATTTTAAACACGCTTGGCAATCATATTAGCACCATCTGTGCCGTCCTTGCGCCCGGCCACCATTTCCCTGCTGCTCTTCGTACAAGATTTAAAGGGGTTGCCCACTTTGGAATCAATGGCAAGCCAGGTAATGCAAATATACATTGTGTCCTCAATAGCACAGCTGCTGTTTACAGAAGTGGCTCCTAGGTCTAGAAACATAAAATCTATCATTTTTATTTAAAAGGGGTTATCCGGGATTAGGAATAAAGAGCTGATTTCAAAAAACAGCACCACACCTGTCGTCAGGTTGTGTGTGGTATTGCAGCCCAGTTTTATTGACGTGAATGGAGCCAAGTTGTAATATCACACACAACCTGAGGACAGGTGTGGTGCTGTGGTTGGAAGAATATCAGCTCTGTTTTTCAATTACTGAACAACCCCTTTAAGTCATTTGAATGCATACTATTATGCCTTTTTCTGTTGTCACTCTTCCTGTCCAGTAATTCTATCCAAACCCATTCAAGCCCTGGACCATACATATACAGCACAGGCAGAAAGTACTTAAAGGGGTTATCCACCATAAGGTGATTTTAGAACATACCTGGCAGACAGTAATGGACATGCTTAGAAAGGATCTGCGCTTGTCTTAGGGCTGAATGGCTATGTTGTGAGATTACCATAACACCGTGGCTAGCTTTTTTGAACTGGTATTTCCTGTTTGAGTTTCCTTCTTTGCCTACAAATCCCATAATTCCATTTTCCTCCCTCCCACACATCAGCCACCCCACCCATTGAAACATAAATTAACTGCATCCATTCAAAAGACCTGTGTTTTTCAATCAGGGTGCCTACAGCTGTTGCATTAGTTGCAGATTGATCTCTCTCCCACCAAGCGATCACTCCACCCATTGATGCAGAGAGGGTCCCTGTCATCAGCTGTTTCATCAGTGATGTCAGGTCTCGGCCGCATTGCAACCTGGGAAAGATCTGAGACAACAGTGATTTTGTATGCTGTTAAAAATAAATATTGGGGTGAAAATCACAGAAGAATTGTGAGGAAGCCGTCACACACAGGTACAGACGATATATTATGTACTACACTAACTTTACAGCCCCTGTAGCATAGTGAAATAAAAAAAAATCCTGGAATACCCCTTTAGGGTAGGGTCACCCGTAATGGATCCACAGCATATTTTACGCTGCGGATCCGCCGGTGACCCGACCCATTTTGTGCCTCCAGCAGTTGCCACCCCTTTCCCCCACCTCACTCCACCCCTGGCCTGCTCGCAGCGGCAATCCACAGATACGAGCAGCCACACAGGGGGCCTGCGAGTTGGTGAGTGCACTCTGACATCGCAGTGCAGTGTTCTCAGACATCGCGGCTGCTTCACGATTTCTGAGTTGAGGCCATGTGCAGCGCTGCGGAATCTGTAGGTGCTATATAAATAAAATAAATAAATATGTCATTAGAAAGTATTGTGCAGTGTACTCAGACATCGCAGCTGCTCCGCGATGTCAGAGTGCACTCGCCGACTCGCAGTCCCTCTGTGTGGCTGCTCGTATTGGCAGGACAGGGGTGGCAACAGCTGGAGGCACAAAATGGGTCAGGTCACCGTTGGATCTGCAGCGTAAAATGCGCTGCAGATCCCTTGCATGGGACACTACCGATAATGTGTCACTCTCCCATCTGTTGTATACATTTTTTTTACATTTTGTCTAAACTGGTTGAGATGATCCATTTTTGATGACTTTAACCTTATGTGAACTAGCTCTTCCTACATATGGTTCTGAGAAAGCTGGGTAGCAGACAATATGGCTATCTTCAAGATTGGGCTCCAACATTTTCCAGACTTCCAAAAGGCCAATTTCCAAAGAGGATATGCCAAAACTTTTTCTGATTAATTCTTTATGCCTTAGCTACTGTTTGTTAGTCTGGGTAACAATACACTTTTCTGGTGTATATTGTCACCCAGCTTTCCCAGGAACAGCATAGAAAGATAGCATTGTCATGCTCGTCAGATGGGGTTTGTATCTTGAAGTCAATTGCTGGGGCTTGGACTGTCTCCCTCCTTACATCCCTGCAATAGAAGTTGGACACAAGCTTTAAACTCAGCAGGACACAGAGAGGCCAATGACAGCGACGTCCCTGGGGGCTAATTCTCCGTCCCCAATGATGCTGGTAATGGCAGGGGTTAAATGAGATTAACACCCTAACATGGCTTCATTATGAGGGGACACAGTGTGAATTCCCTCCGGGGGCCCTGCACAGTGGCCCCTATTTACTTAGCATTTGCAAATGAACACCTTTAGGGGTTAATGATGATCTGGTTTGTTTTAGCCTGTGACTCCTGAGTGAGGACATTCACACATTAGACCAGTCATAGGCTGATGCCCCCCATTATCCTGCAGACAGGTGCTTACATCACACACTGATTACATTGTCCCCTAAAATTCAAAGCCCCCAGGAAATGGTTCATCCCCTTCTGTCAAGTCAATCAAAGTCTTATTTATCTGTTCCTGGAAACACTGGGTGAAAACCAATATGGCCACCATGACAGCTTGGCTATTCCCAATAATGGCTGTCCTTCTGTGTGGCAGAAGGGAATTTGACCCCTATAGGCCATCACGGCCTAAATATGATTGCAACCAACCTTTACACCCCTTTATAGACCTGTGACCTCTGTGTGTGTGTGGTGGTGGGGGGGGGGGGGTTAGGGGGTTGCATCATCCAAAATCTTTCTAGTTTGCTTCCCTAACTGCATGCCTGGGCAGACTTGACAAGCTTCCGACAAAGATGGGTGATAACCAATAGGGGCACCATTTCACATCCAATCACCTTTTTCTAGGCCAGATCATTCTTGACTTAAAGGGGTATTCCAGGCCAAAACTTTTTTTTATATATCAACTGGCTCCGGAAAGTTAAACAGATTTGTAAATTACGTCTATTAAAAAATCTTAATCCTTCCAATAGTTCAAAAATTAGGTATGTAGAATGATTTTGCTGACCTACAAGGGGTCATATCATCTCCCAGCATCAAAAATGCAAAAAAAACTTTATCAAAAAAAGTGTGAGGGGAGTGCTACTAAAATATAACTTTTAATATGTTAAATTAAAATACACCACTATAGTGATTGTGAACCAACACCATCTAAAATAGCTAATACATAGGATCCACTCAAGGTTACCACCCATATGGTGGATTTACCAAAATTGCAGAGTGCCACCAATCCGGTGGATTGACATATATATAAATATATAACTTTCTCTACGCGTTTCTGCCTTAATCTAGAGCGTCATCAGGAGAACTTCATACATACAAAAAGTCTCAACAATGTGGAATTGTGTGAAATAAAGAGATAACAATAGCGTTACTCAGTATATTAACATAAGTGAATACATGTAGTACCCCGATGCTAGGTGCCACTATGCGAATGTAATTGATCTACATGTGGCACCCCGATACTAGGTGCCACTATGCGGGTGTAATTGATCACAGCGGATCCAGAAGGGATAACAGTCCGTGGTCCGACTCCCAGTACAGTCCGCTGATGTAACCGCCAATTACAGGATCCCAGTAGGTGCGCAAACCCGCAATGGCGGGGAGCCAGTATCAGGACCACGGACTGTTATCCCTTCTGGATCCGCTGTGATCAATTACACCCGCATAGTGGCACCTAGTATCGGGGTACTACATGTATTCACTTATGTTAATATACTGAGTAACGCTATTGTTATCTCTTTATTTCACACAATTCCACATTGTTGAGACTTTTTGTATGTATGAAGTTCTCCTGATGACGCTCTAGATTAGGGCAGAAACGCGTAGAGAACGTTATATATTTATATATATGTCAATCCACCGGATTGGTGGCGCTCTGCAATTTTGGTAAATCCACCATACGGGTGGTAACCTTGAGTGGATCCTGTGTATTAGCTATTTTAGATGGTGTTGGTTCACAATCACTATAGTGGTGTATTTTAATTTAACATATTAAAAGTTATATTTTAGTAGCACTCCCCTCACACTTTTTTTGATAAAGTTTTTTTTTGCATCCTTCCAATAGTTATTAGCTTCTGAAGTTGAGTTGTTGTTTTCTGTCTAACTGCTTTCTGATGACTCACATCCCGGGAGCTGTGCAGTTCCTATGGGGATATTCTCCCATCATGCACAGCTCCCGGGATGTGACATCATCATTGAGCAGTTAGACAGAAAACTTCAGAAGCTAATAACTATTGGAAGGATTAAGATTTTTTAATAGAAGAATAAAAATTTGTTTAACTTTCCGGAGCCAGTTGATATATGTAAAAAAAGGTTTTGCCTGGAATACCCCTTTAAAGGGGTACTCCGGGGAAAAACAATTATAATTTTTTTTAACACCTTAAGGACCAGCACAAATAAACCTGTACACCCCTGAAAGACCAGGCCTGTTTTTTCAAATCGGGGATGTCTGTCTTTATTAGAGAATAACTCTGGTAACGTTTTGCCAATCACGATAATTCTGACATTGTTTTTTTTTGTCACAAGTTGTCCTTCGTGTACATAGTAAAAGTAACCGATATCATTTGTAGTTTTTTTTTTTTTTACAATGCAAAAAATCATGAAATTTTTAGAAAATTAAGATTTTTTGCTATTTTAACACTAATAGGTTGCATATATTTATACTTTCTGGCAAAATAGTTTATGAAACTTATACTTTCAGATGTCTACTTTATTTTGACAGCATTTCTTTTGTTTTTAATTAACATGAATTAGAAGCCTAAGAATTTAACTAGAAATTTTCAAAATTTAGAAAATTTGAAAAGTACATATTTTTTTATGTGCTATGCAGGGTTGCAGAAATTTGAAGGTGGTAGAACATAGGAACCCCCCCCCCACACACACACACACAAATTACCCCATTTTAGAAACTAGACCCCTCAAGGTATTTGCTAGGGGGTACAGTGAGTATTTTAACACCATGGTTTTTGGCAGGAATTATTACTAGAGATGAGCGAACTTACAGTAAATTCGATTCATCACGAACTTCTCGGCTCGGCAGTTGATGACTTTTCCTGCATAAATTAGTTCAGCTTTCAGGTGCTCCCGTGGGCTGGAAAAGGTGGATACAGTCCTAGAAGACTCTTTCCTAGGAATGTATCCACCTTTTCCAGCCCACCGGAGCACCTGAAGGCTGAGCTAATTTATGCAGGAAAAGTCATCAACTGCCGAGCCGAGAAGTCCGTGACAAATCGAATTTACTGTAAGTTCACTCATCTCTACTTCTGATATTGATAGAAATGCACCCTATATTTTATTGAGCTGCTTGTCCTGTGTTTGGAAATACCCCCGCTTAGGCCATATTTGGTTCCTTGGCCGTGTGGTAGGACCCAGAAGGAGAGGAGCGCCATTTGGCTTTCAGGGCGTCATTTTAGGCGGAAAGGATTATAGGCCGCACTTCATGCCTGCAAAGGGTTTTAGCTGTCAGAACTATCAGAACCCCCATAAGTGACCCCAATTTGGAAACTACACCCCCTAGAGTATTCACCTAGACCACAAGTGAGTACTCTGAAAAGTAGAAAATGCCCCCCATATTTTATTACACTGTCCTGTGTTCGGTAATACCCCCGATTAGGCCCTATTTGGTTGCATGGCTACATGGTGGGACCCAAAAGGAGAGGAGCACCATTTGGCTTCCAGGATATCATTGTACAAATTATAGGCCGCTGTCAGAACAATACTGCACCCTAAGATGTGACCCCATTTTAGAAACTACACCCCCTAATGTATTCACCTAGGGCAAAAGTGAGTATGTTGAGCCCTTATTGTGTGGAAAGAATTATTTCAAAGTCAGTGGAAAA
The DNA here is from genome assembly GCF_029499605.1 of Hyla sarda. Classification (NCBI taxonomy): domain Eukaryota; kingdom Metazoa; phylum Chordata; class Amphibia; order Anura; family Hylidae; genus Hyla; species Hyla sarda. The sequence goes on along the minus strand of NC_079200.1, from coordinate 73,535,902 downwards.
AATATCAATTAGCTTTTTTTCCCCACAAACTCTTTATTTGAGGGACATCATTTTGGTAAGTCACTTTTGAAATGGAGGAAATACGCCCCATATTTTATCACCCTGTTTGTCCCGGGCTGGGCAGTACCCCTATTTAGGCCATATCTGGTTGCCTGACCGCCTGGTAGGACCAAGAAGGAGAGGAGCCCCCTCCCTCTGTTAAAACTCCTTACAGCTTGCGGTTGCTTCTGACCGTGACTGTTAAGGTTAAACTGCCAGGACCCGAAGTTTACTTCGGTCCTGGCAGTGTGGCAGGGTTCCGCCCGCCAGGGATCACACACAGCACCCCTCAATCACGCTGCAGCGTGCTGCACGGAAGACAGAGGGAGCTCCCTCCCTCTGTCAAAACACAGCCCGCAGTAACTTCCGACCGCGGCTGTAAGGGTTAAACTGCCAGAACCGAAGTTTAATTCGGTCCTGACAGTGCGTCAGGGTCCTGGCTGTGTGGGCAGCACCCACGAGAGCCATGGACGTGTATACTCATCCTGGACAAGGAACGTGCATCCTGCCTGGACATGTATACACGTCCATGGTCATTAATGTGTTAAATCAACTAGTGCAAGAAAATTAAACAGATTTGTAAATTACTTCTATTTAAAAATCTTAATCCTTCCAGTACTTATGAGCTGCTGTATTCTACAGAGGAAGTTGTGTAGTTTTTTTTTCTCTGACTACAGTGCTCTCTGCTGACACCTCTGTCTGTTCCAGGAACTGTCAAGAGTAGGAGAAAATCCCCATAGCAAACCTATCCTGCTCTTGACAGTTCCTGAGACAGACAGAGGTGGCAGCAGAGAGCACTGTGATCAGACTGGAAAGAACTACCTAACTTCCTCTGGAGCATACAGCAGCTGATAAATACTGGAAGGATTAAGATTTTTTTAAATAGAAGTCATTTACAAATCTGTTTAACGTTCTGGCACCAGTTGAGTTAAAAAAAAAAAAGTACCCCTTTAAATTCCCCCTTTAGTAAATACAAACTTACTTAGTTGTGGAAAAGAAATTAGCAAAAATGGTGTGAACATAGCCCTTTTGAAGGTTTTCCATGGAGTTATTTTTTGGAGCTTAAAGGGGTACCCTGCCCCTACACATCCAAAGGATAGGGGATAAGATGTGAGATTGCGGGGGGCCTGCCGCTGGGGACCCCCGGGATCTCGGCTGCAGCCCCCACCTGTTGCGGCTTCCGGAAACGCTGGAGGCTTCGGCTCCTGACCACGCCCCCTCCCATAGACTTGCATTGAGGGGGCGGGGTGTGACGTCACACGGGGGCGTAGTCGTGATGTCACAATCTCACGTCACCGTGGTCATGAGGCGTTAGGATATGAGGCCTGAGGCGCAACAGGTGGGTGCTGCAGCCGCGGGACCCCCGCGATCTCACATCTTATCCCCTATCCTTTCGATAGGGGATAAGATGTCTAGGGGCGGAGGACCCCTTTAATGTCATGTGTTTGTCACACACAGTGGGGGTCATTTACTAAAGTGATTCCGACAGCTTTTTCTCTGGTTTTGTGCCCAAATTGTTTGTAATCAAAAAATCAAACCTGCCCGACCACCTCTTTGTTTTACACAAAAAAAAAAAGGGGGGGGGGGCGTAGCTGTCTTGGGAAAGGGGCGTCTCCCTGACATAAAAAAAAATTAAAATCCCGACATATGTATTAATGTTCCTATATAAAATGTGGTGGATTTGAGCTCTGGAAAACCCAACATCTTGGAGCATGTGTGAAAAAAATAAAGCAAAACGTAGGGAAATATTTGTAAATATCTTGGAAAAATACTTGTCAGGAAAAATAAACCCTCACAGAAAACTACACTCTGTTCTTAGGCTGGGTTCACACTGTGGAATTTCTGGGCAGAATTTCTGCCGGAGATCAAGCCGGCGGCACTAGGACCGCGCAGACTGCATTGCCATCCCTATAGATGTCAATGCATTTCTGAGCAGATCTCCCAAAAGATCCACCCAGAAATGCATTGCCGTCTATGGGGACGGCAATGCAGTCTGTGCGGTCTTAGTGCCACCAGCTAAATCTCCAGCAGAAATTCTGCCCAGAGATTCCATAGTGTGAACCCAGCCTTTGGGTCTATTTATACAGCAGAATTTCCACCTCAAATTAAAGCCCATAGACTTCTATGGGATTCCGCATTCCCATTCACACTTCTGAATTTCCGCTTGTGAAATTCCGCTAGCCTATAGAAGTCTACGGCTAGGTTCATACTGCGGAATCTCCGGGCAAATCATTTCCGCCCAGAGATTCCGAGCAGACACTGCAGTCTCCAATAGACTGCAACGTGTTCCGCGAGTATTTCCGCCTGAAGAATGGCGTTGCTCAATTTTCAAGTGGAATTTCTGTTCACAAATTCTGCTTCACAAATTCCAAAGTGTGAATTTGTGAACGGAAACCCATTCACTACACTATACATTTTAGTAAGCGGAATTTCTACCTGCAATTTCAAAGTGGAATTGCAGTCGGAAATTCCGTAGTGTGAACCTAGCCTAACAGTTTTTTTCAAGCGTCAAATCCGCAGCGGATGTGCTGTGTGTGACCCTAGGCTATGTTCACACAGGGGAATGTCCAGCGCCAGGACCGCTTGGGAATGTGCCGTCTCATAGACGGCAATGCATTCCGTGCGTTGCCCGCAGAAAGAATAGACATGTCTATTCTTTCTGCAGACACCCGAATTTTGTGAAACATGTTTCCGGTGCGGAAATTCTGCTATGCGGACAGCGTAGAAGAATCCCATTGAAATCAATGGGACTCTGCTACTGTGGAATCTCTGCCGTGCGAACATAGTCATAGGCCCCGTTCACACTGCAGAATCTCCGCTCACTGATTCGCTCTGAGATTCCGCCTGGCCGAATACTTCGGCGCTAGGGCCGCGGGGCACTGAGCCGTCACCATTGACGGCTATGGTCCGCTCGCGGATTCCGCACAAAGAATGAACAAGTTCTTTCTTTGCGCCGAACACTTTCAGCGGCGGAAATGTCCGCCGCTGAAATTCCGCAGTGTGAACGGGTCTCGCGGAGACCCGTTCACACTAATGTTAAAGTTCACACCGCGAAATCGCGCCTGGAAATTCCGTGGCAATTCCGTAGTGTGAACCTACCCTCAGGGTACATTCATGTGTACAGGATCTGCTGCGTATTTTCTGGAGCTGATAATACAACCCATTGAAGTCATTGGGTAGCAATATCAGCAGCGGAAGGGAACAAAATCCAAATCAGCAGCAGAAGTGAACAACTAAAAAAAAAATATGGGGGAGATTAGTTAAAACATTCAGTTTTTTTATGGGTCTTTAGAAAGAAAAAAAAAGAAGAAGAAAAAATAAATCTGATTGGTTGCTATTGGCAACTGCTCCACAAGTTTTGATAAATCTGAACTCTACAGATGCATACTTTTTTTTTGTGGAATATGACTTCTCCATTGTTGCATATCCTCAATATACATTGACAAACAGGGGTCAGTCTGCACTGCAGCTCAATTTCCATGAACAGTGTCCTACAGACAGTATAACACAGTGGTCTTCA